>NC_057948.1:27073813-27111313 GCF_018555375.3 Anguilla rostrata
GACATGTGACAGGGGAGCAAAGACGTCCGCGCTGCAAAAAGCCCCGCGTTTGAGCTGCCCGTCAACATCTGTCAGGAAATCTTCTTTTCCCGCTCGATGCATCTCCACTTAGATGTTTCCCCCCCTCCCCACGACGCAGCGCACAGACAGATTTAGAGTGAGCGCGAGTGCGCCAAGTTTCACAATGAATCACAAACGGTGGCCATATGGACCGTGCATCCTCCCTGTGCCAGCAGACGTATGTGGAAATGGGGTCTTTCTCTATATCGGCCTCGTTTTAACCCTTTCCACGCAGTTCTGACTGGTGGAAAGATCAGCGGCGTCTGCACTCACGTTAGCTTGTGCATTCCGCATCAGCTTTCTGTTTTTTTTCTCTGCATGTGTGCTTGAAAGACTTATTTCATTTTCCTTCCTGTCCATATTTTAGCGGCTCAGAGAACCCCGGAGGGGTCTGGGACGGAAGTCTCGGTTGGGACGCTCTTACCTTGAGGAAAGGAATGACAAACGGCCTCAGGGGGAAGTTGGTGGCCTCTTGGAGTTTGGAGTGGAACTCCTCAATAGTCAGAGTAGAATTCTGGACAGACACGGATATAATGACAAAAAATTACAGTGCAGCACAGTTGTCATCAATATTGTATCTTCTTTTTTCTGTAAACAGTCCTTTTTTTTATTAATTTCCCTGGCCTCACATTTTCTGAATTCAAATCATGCCAATAAAGCACAAATAAGATGCATGCAGTTACAATGAACGCAAATTAACCGCACAGTAACAGAAGGTGAGAAACTCTTTCTCTCAGTGGACTCATTACCAAGATCAAAAACTACCACAAAGGAATTTCGGCTCACAGAATTAATATCGCAACCATGTTCGGATAGACAGAGAGAGAGAGAGAGAGGGGAAGAGGACGGTTGAAAGAAGGAGTAAGAGAGGAGGAGGAGGAGGAGGAGGAGGAAGAGCCTTCGGGACTCACCACCAGCCCGAGCACCAGGCTGCGGACGCGCTCCCCGATCTCGGGCGAGATGTCGTTGCCGAACTGCTGCAGCGTGGTGAGGAAGCGCTTGAGCTTGCAGAGCTGGCGCGCGCCGCAGGCCGGGGGCAGCTGCTGGGTGGACAGCGAGGCCGTGGACGACATGGCCGGCCCGTTGCTGAAGCCGTTGGGCGTGGACGGCGCCCCGTTGAGCGCCGTGGGCGAGTGGCTGCTCCCGTTGAGCACTGGGGAGAGAGAGAGCGGGCAGCTGTCAGCACCTGCGCCCGGCCCGCTCCGCCTCGCGCCCCCCGCCCCCTCGCCACCGTCCCCCGCCGCTCCCCGCGTCTCCCGGCCCCCCGCGCTGGGGCCGCCGTGGCCTCCCGCCGGCGCGGCCGAACCTGGGGAGGGCAGGCGCATGGCCGCTGTGGGCTGTCTCTCCGGATCCGGCCGTCGGGCTGGAGACGGGGATATCATGCATGTGCCGCCACTGAGCGCGCTCACACTGCTGCCTCCGCCAGGGTTCATCCCACTCTGAGCCAACCCCCTCAGCTGTTTTTTTTTCTTTACACGCGCCCCGTTACACCCGCCCCTCCAGCCTGTTCCTCTCCGTCTCTCACTCACTCACTAGAACACAACTATAAGAGGAACTTGTTAAAGAGGCGCCAAAAATAGACCCGTGGCCTGTGTTACTTTTATTCCGACAGCAGGTGTGTTGCTAAATTTGTCTCTGCACATGTCCACCAGCTGAAAGTAGATTTGCAGCTTTCAGGTTCAGGAGCCCCCCCCCGCCCCCCTCCCCCTCCCCCCTGCTCCCCAGTTCACCCCCTGCCTATTCTCAAACACGCCTTCCCCGGGACTTGAGCCTTATTTACTGCAACATTCCCATACGGCGTCTGAAGCATATTAAATGGCAGATCGGCTCAGAAGGCAAATAAACACGTGCGCGCGTATTTATTTATAAATCGTGTGTTCCTGCTACTGGACAACAAGAATTATATCATGGAAACAGTTTTTTAGACAGTTTGTCCGCTACAAATAAATAACTTGAAATCGTACATATAGATGAGCGCCTTGTTAATCAGAAATATGTAGTACATGTACTAACTTTCATATGATGTACGCTTTTGGCTTACTTAGACAGATAAAGGAAGAGTGTGCATGTCGGTGTTTGTTTGTGCCTGTGTGTATAAATACACGGTCCTTTAGATCCCGTCTTTATTTTCCGCGCTGCAAGTTCAGCCTGCGTACGTGAATCTCTGTGCGGGCTGAGGCGCATGTGGGCTGACCATGTGACCACCCACTTGTGTTCTGGTTATAGAGCGCAGAGCAGGCTACTGGTGACCAACACAACAGGTGAAACAACACCGCCTGTCATTGCTATATAGGGAAGAAACTGGTCCAGAGGCCACTCGAACACTGCAGTGCCCTCTGTACCCGCTGCATCGCGCCCATCGGTAAACAAACGGCCTGGTCCAATGGGCACCTGCACCTGACGACTTGCACAGTGGGTCCTCTTCCATCCCAAATGCGTACAAGTTCACATACAATGCTTCTGCAACTTGTCATAATATTAATTGTGTTCCGAGCAATCAGAGGCGAAGTATAAAACCCCGAAACGCCGGTAATATAATGAGTGTAACTGTATATTCTAACCTGATTATTGCCGTTTTTGGTCTCAACAGTCAACTTCGCAGTTTCCATACTGCTCTTCTTTTTATTCTTTGAAATGGTTTAAATTTATATTCATGTTTAACCCCCCCCCCCCCATAAAAATGAAAGATAGAAATGACACTGATGGAGGCAGTAAATCACAAGAAAAAACGACCCTTTGCATCTTTCTGCTGAGCAATACAATAAGGCTTCACATGCAAGATGAGGACACTCAGAGGGGAAAATACTGCCATTTTAAACGAGATTCATTTTTAACAAGGTCATAAAACACTCAATTTCTGCCTCTTCTATCCAATTTTGGATAGCTACTGCCTACCGTTTTGGCACAAGGCTAAAAGATGATTGAAATAGTGAACGCTGAAGTGTTGATTTGCAGCTTCGCACAAAATTATTGAAAGAACGGGGTTACCATGGTAACACGGACTTACTGGTGGTGGGTGTGAATGAAGCACTGCGGTTGGTTGCCTGGCTGACGGCAGGGGGAGGAGGAGGCATGGTGGGCGGAGTCGATCTGGGTTGGGTCTTGACATCAGCAGGTGAATCTGGCATCGTTCCAACCTTCTGTTCCGTGCTACCTGAAAGAGCACAGTGACCAGGTGAGAGGGAGGACTGTCTTACAGCTCTCCTCTCTATCGGACATTCAGCTCCGCACATCCTGGAGTCTAGGACTACAGCTTTTTATTTTTGGACATGATTGTTCAAAATTCTAATTAAACAAGAAAGATTATCTTGTTTATTTGCTGTTTTTTTGGACGATTTAGCACCAGAAACACCTGGTGTGGCTTAACTGGGTTCAATGCTTTGGGGTAATGGGTGCAATGCATTGTCTCGGTCTGCCTTTAAATCCACCACTATATGCCATTATTTATGCATTGCATTTATTCATTTAGCAGATGGTGTCATCTAATACGACTTAAAATTGATTCATGCAATATGGCGAGGTGAACAGCAGTATGGATAAAAAATGGACTGACACTGTGAAAACAAAGCAGCATTGTGTAAAACTACATACATTAAATGGCACAGTGAAGCAGGAGCTGTAGCCCATTACAGCTCTACTCAGGGTTAAACAGTCTGTCAGGTGTGGATTTAATTAACATTATTATATATAATTACATAATTAACATTTAATATTGTTTGTCTTTAACTTTGATTCACAATTAGATGCAGTTCCGCAATCGCCAACATACACATAGAGAATAACAGTGTGTTTCCCGTTCCAAAAGCAAAACTCATATTGATTTCTGTGTCAAAGTTAAGGACAAATCTGTACTGAATCCAGGCCACAGTCTCTCAGTACAGAATATGAGCAGTTAGCTGCTTCAGAGGGTTGGGGGGGAGAAGTAGGTGAGAGATGGAGAGTGCGGAGCTGAAGGTAAACACAAATATCTCTTCTCTTGGAAACATCCAGTAACACCTGCTGTCCCGCTCAGCTGCTGCTGCTGACGGAGCCCCACCCCCCAAACTCACCCCCCCACCCAGCGTCCTCTGCTGTGTTTCCCCGCCCGCCTGTCCCCTCTCGCCCCCCCCCCCCCTACGGACAGCCGCTTGACGGTCAGTGACAAGTGCAGCTGGATCTGCCACTGTCCATCACTCGCGGCCGTCTCCACGAACCTGCGCAGACCTCTGGCCCGGACCAAACAAGGAAAGCTCCACAGGGCCCCCACGGTCAGGTGCCTCTGCCTTTCCTGGAGCCCAACGGCCGGGCGTCCCGTCGCTGCCCGAGTCGCGCGCGGATTGGCGGGGGGGGGACACGGTGGGACACACAGAGCTCTCACGCATCACGCCGCCCCCTTTAATACCCTATCAGCTGCTGTCCTTTTTTTAAAATGATAAGTAAAGCGTGCATATGGATCACTGCAGGAAGTGCTTCGAATGGCTCGCCTTTTCCGCAGCTATCCCTCGGCTTTGAAATTGGCTTTGTTTTCTTCACCGTCGTTTGTAATGGATGTTATGATTGTGTTCGCAACGCTGGGTTCCGTTGCATTCGTGTTGTTTAGTTAAGAGTGACAGGGGCGCTAGAAAACAATGTCTGTGGAGTTTAGTGCTGACTGCTCACTCATTTGAGCTTACTCTTGCATCCATAAGGCCAACAACAGGAGTCATCCATAGCAATGTTTTTTCCACAAAAGAAAGAAACTAATTCATTGTAATAATAAGTACAGGCAAATGTTTACATTTTACAGTGATGGTCTTTAATTCTATTAAAAACCAATCCCTTTAGCAGCTTGCAGAGTTGTCTGTTTTGCCCATTTACTAACTTCCTGGGAATACCTAACGGGTTTCTCAAATGCGTTATGTGACATGGTAAATTTAATGGAAATGATGGGGGGTTATTTTTTCAAGCATTTCTGCAGAAGTTGTCGTTGGGGTAGGGAAACGTCTCACAAGTGTCTGGTCTGTCTGCTGGGAGCTCCTTGTGTTATACTTGCAGTGTTAACCTTGCAGTGTTGCACTCCACAAAGTTAAACGCTCTGTGCTGAGAATTCAGTGTTGCAGGGGAAGTGGCATAGACTTGGCTGACCCTGACTGAGCTCCTTCAGCTACAGCTTGGCAGACTGATGACTTTCACAGAGACACCACGGGTAGCTTTACAGTGAGTGTGACCCTGTAGCAGGAGTCAATATCCTGCAAAGAAGACTGAGTGTGGGTTGGTGGGGGGGGGGGAATCTGGCCATCAGAATCATACAAATGCAACCGCCAGCCAACAGAGCCAAACTACCATTCCCACCCCCCATAAGACAATCCTAGGGAAAACACCTCACCTTGGCTGGATGGTTATTACCCAGGATGTCAAAGTCACATGAAAACACTTTGCGCAACAACGTCTACAGGCAAACAACCACGATTGTGATTCAGTTCTGTACAGTGAATATATCCTATTCATTTGTCTATGGCTATAAACAGAATCAGAAAATTTCTCTGAAAGAAAACACAGCCAAAACTCCAAATATGACACTGAATCTCCCATACATGTGTTCAAGTCTTCATAATCTCTCTGGACAAAAACAACCAGGGTCACTGCCAAACCAAAAATACTGAAATGGAAGACTTTGCCCCAAAAGTTGGTCATACAGCTGGCCAGCACATTGCTCACCCACTACATCTCTCAACCTGCATTTTGTATCCTGATGAAAACTGTCATTTCAGGATGAATAATATCTTGTACCTCTGGCACAATAGGAACTTGGGAAACCATGGGTAGAACTTACTAGACTTGGATTGCACTTATTGTTTTAGTGTTTGTAAACTGACCCTGAAAAAAATAAATGTAAGATTTTGAAATTCTGTATGTTTTCAAGGCTGCATTACTTGTTGCCGTCGACGTGTTTGCATAACCTTGTGTATTCTATTAGTCAAGGATACCACATAATTTTCATTTGAATTAAATGTGCAAAACCAACCAGAAATTGAATACATGCTACATAAATCCATGAAGGAGATTACCAAATTCAGATTTGAAGTTGATATTGAATGGGTTGCCGGGACGCTCATCCAGTTAAGGCTCTGTTTTAGAGCACGGATGAGTCCCACGGTCTGGTTTTGAATCTGGGCCATGCAGGTCCGCCTGCTGAGCTGCACATGTAGGGGCTTCCTCCAGCTCATGTATGTATGAGGCCAGCTTGCTAACTTGCTAACAGCAGCTGACATCATATGCTTTGGAGGAAAACACGTTTGTGCTCTCCAATTATGTCAGGGCATCATAATACCAGAATGTTTGGGACATTAATGTTGTGTAAATGAAAGAAGTCATATTTTGTATCTTTCTGATCTGTCGGACAGATGTTTAGGCGGTTTTTCTTCATTATGGTGAGAATTCTCATCAATTGTAGAGGTTTTGTGTGGGCTTACAATTTCGGTAAGCCTAAGGTTTAGCCTGTGTCTCTGGCTGATTTTTCTCAACCTCATAATGGCTTCCTAGACCTTCATTGGCACAAATCTGGTCCTCATGTTGATTAAAGGCAATCAAAAGCACATATATAAAGTACATACATGTGTGTTTGAGTGTGTGTGTATCTGCACGTTTCCGTGTGTGTGTGCATTCCTGTGTGTGTGAGCATAAAAAAGACTTCTTCTCACATTTATTTCCGGTCCAGGGAGATAGAATGGGCAGTGCTCCGAAAGAAAAGATCATGCTTCACCTCCCTGAGATAAAAGCAGCATCTTCCAGATAAGCCACCCACCCACCACACAGGTAAGGCCTCCATTCCTGTAAACATTCCTGTTGACTATCAGCAATACAACAGTTGGGCAGCAATATCCGTGCTTTTTTTAAAGGAAACACAGCACAGCAAATACATTGCTGAGCGAAGCAGAAAATGTACACGTATACTCTGTACAGCATGACCGTAGAAACCTCTCTTTGTCACCGTGTTTATATGGCTTTATATCCTGAGCTACTTTCGTTTCTTGAATCCACATGCGGCTGTGTGCTTCTTTAAGAAAGCGATATTTCGCAACGTCCTTAGCACCGTGTTCTCTGCGAATCAGTCAAGCACATCGTTCCACTCCCGCTGAAAAAAGAGAACGTTCGTACGGGTAAACATAACAAAGTGTTGATACTATTCCGACAAAAATAGCCGGGCCCTCCGCGTACTCCTGACCTCCATACTCGCTCCGTGGCCAAAAGCGGCCGACTACTCTCCTTTTACACGGGCCGCCTGTGTCCTGTCAGAGCAGATGACATATAAGGCTGGCCTGTCTGCACTGGGTCGTGCGGTAATCATGTCGGTGGGAGCCATCAGCGCTGGAAACGAGCTGAAGGGCGCGCGGATAAATGGGCTCCAAACAACTGCTGCCATCTGGCAAAAGAGGCATTATTTATAAACACATCTTATGCGTTCTGTGCACGCTGCCGCACAGCGCATTCACGTTAACGCGGGACGCCATAGACGTGTAATTACAGATTCATTACGGACGAATGTTGTTATGGCTTTTGTTTTATTTCGGTTTATTTACCTCTGTTTGTGAAAGCAAGACAAGTAAAGCGCCGTGAGTTCACGCTCAGGAGAAAATGCGTTTTCCCACATTTTGTATTATATTGCTTAAACTAAAACCTGTTTCAGAATGCTTAATATGAATGATATGAAAAGCCAGGAGGATCGCTCTCTCGCTGACTGACAGGGTGGACCTCTTGCAAAAAGGGCTTTTGTTAAGCTAGTACTGAAGACTGCATTGCCACTGTGTGCCATCCAGTGTAGGAGCACTAGCAGTAGCCTTGGCCTGATATTTAGGGTCAAGACTACAGAAGGTCAAGAGAGATGAAGGCCCTCCAAAAATAGATCTTTTTCTTATGATAAAAATGTATTTGACATCTTGTGTTTATGGATTCACTTCATGGCGTGTTTTATGCAATGTAAGGTCGCGTTTTTTTTTCTGATATAAGAAGACATTTCTGAACTGGATACCAGATGGAAAATCACTAGAAGTGCTGAAGAAATATAATAATCCTGTAATAAGAAACAGTTTCTTGCGAGCACATCATTGCCACATCGAGGGAGTGAAAAGCACTGGCCACTGGAGCCCTGCCTAGGATTACAAACAGCTGTTTAATCTGACCAGCTAAAGGACAGGGAGGGACACGGCACTGGATTTCACTTTAATACATTAGAAAGTCTGCAGTGGCCACACACCATCTGTGGCCATCTGTGCTCCTATTGTGCTGAAGGACAGGAAGACCTGCGCCGAACAGGAGAGAGAGAGAGAGAGAAAGAGAGTGAGAAAGAGAAAGAGAGAGTCAAAGAGGTATTAATGCCAGCTGGGGCCTATTCCCAGGGCTGGCCCGGGATGGCCGCTTCGACACACGCTTGTCTCTGAGCCTCGTACCCACTCTGAAGAGCCTCAGGTCACACACGCTAACTCTGTGTGCTTCTTATGGATGTGCTCAAGCTAATATCATTCAGAAATCACAGAGCGGATTTCCTCCCAAGCCTAACTTACAGCACGTTTCCCCTGTCTCTTCGAGCGTCCGCTCGTCTCCCTTTTACCTTCTAACAGAAGGACGACAAACAACCAGATTTCAGAACATGAAACTGAATGTGTTTTTGATACAACTACTGTCAAATTTGTAAGACTTGCTGAACAACTCTATGTTTGTAACTTTGTATATTGCCGAAATCCTTGAGAACCGCATCATGGTTCTTGAAACGTTCTTCGTTCCACAAGCCAGTTTCCAAATTTAAATTTATGAGAGGAAAAGCCTCAATCTCTGATGTCTGAAAGGGCATATTTTTCAGTTTGTAATTCTGCTGCTATTTCTGATGCCTTTCTAGCTTTAAAGTCATTTTGCTTTCCCCCAAAGCCCCAAGTACTGAGGGAACAATCACATAATAACAACCTTGCAAACCATCAGACGCTGGAGAGCGATTGTGCTTTCTTCAGAGAGCCCATGCCTTGGGTTCACATGGCCACTCGTTTGCACGGCTGCTCTGCATAGGAGTAACCAAGACTCAGACACAATGAGACCCCCTGGAGACCATGTGACGCAGGCTCTCTGTTCCCCATTCCCCGGCCCTGTCTCTCCCTCTCCAGATGGGCTCTGGTGCTCTGCTGTGATCACACCCCTCTCTGTCTCTCTCTCTCTCTCTCTCTCTGTAATTCCCCCAGTCTCCAGGAATGCTGTTGTTTTTAATTTCTCCCAGCTGCTCTGGCTCTGTGCCCGCCCGCCTGCCTGTCCACATCTGCTCCCCATCAGCCCATGGTGGAGTCCACACAAACACAGCCCTCGCTTCAAAACACAGGGATTAGTGCTCTCTGCCTCCGCTCTGGGATCCGCAAACCGCCCACGCAAATTCCCCCCGTCAACCTTCACAGCCCTCTGCACGACCCCCACCAGGTGAACTTCTCCCCGCGCCCCCTGTGACCCCCCCCCCCCCCCACCACCCTGCGTGTGCACCGAGGCAGTGTAGCTCAACGGGCTTGTGAATCCCACATTGTAGGTTTGATTCCCAGATGGGTCACTGCTGCTGCTGATTCCTTAGTGGGACTGTATCAGAGCTGTCCAGCCCTGTTCCTAGAGATGTAACGTCCTGTAGGTTTTCTGTCCGACCCTAACAAAGCACACCTCATTCAACAGCTAGAGATCTGCTATGGATGCTATTTGGTAGAATCAGGTGTGCCAACTTAGGGTTGAAATGGAAACCTACAGGACGGTAGATCTCCAGGGACAGGGTTGGGCAGCCCTGGACTATTTGCAAAAGGACGTGAAGCTCTGTGACTGGCTCTAAGACCAGCAAAAAATGAGCCTGTGCGTGGACAGAGTGGGCAGAGCGTTCAACGCACCGTGGAAGATGAAAATGGTGACATACTTGTTCATGGCTGACGTGTCAGCCGGAAAAAAAGTTGCCTTTTTGATTTTGAATTAGAACATTTCAGCATGCAGGCAGACTTGTCTTCTGCAAAGAAAAGCACCACATGTTCAAATATTGTAAAACTTTGCCTTAAAAAAATTATAAAAGACCAGTTGGAAATTGTGAATGGAATTCAAAATGTCTGCGCAGCACCGTAACAGTTAGAAAAAAAAAAGTATTAGTACCAACATTTTTCTTTTGGTTAAGGCGATTGGAAGGACTCTGCTGGAAAAAATAACTGAAGCCCTGCTGGGTAACAGACACCCACCTATCCTACTTCTGATGTAATCCAGGCTTCAGGTCTTCTTCAGCTGTTTAAACTGCCGAGTCTTCACATTTACTAATGACAGGGTGGAAGAGAGGCTGGAGAATGTGGAGCGGTACAAGTTTCAAAGCCGGCCCCTCCTCTACTCGCAAAAGAATCACTGAGATACTACACAGACATCAGCCCCTTAAGAAATATGTTAAGCAGGAGCAAATGCTGGGATATTTTCACAGAATGCTTTTTTAAAAAAAAAAATTTTTTAAACTGCGACCTGAACGGAACCAAAAGACGAGCTGGGCTGTGTGTCGGACAGTCAACGAGGGACAGTTTTCTGAGGAAGGGCAAGTTACTCGAAAGTGCTTCGGGATGACATGGCAGACCAGCTGCAGCTGGAGAGAGCGCTTGGCAGGACTGTTCAGAGCCCCTACAGATGGATAGCAGACCTAACCCTGACCTACATCCAGGAACAGGAGCGTTCCTGCCTGATTAGCAGAAGAATAGGCTGCTGGGTGGTGTGGCTGGCTGTCTCCGATTCGGATGGGAAGCCCTCTGCCAGCATCACATGAGGCCGGCCCATTTGAGCAGACTGTGGAGACAGTTGTCTGACAGACTGCCAGGGAGCCGGAGAAACACCAACAGAACGGAGCGCACAAACTGCGCATTACCCCAACCCCCCCCCCCCGCGGGACTGTCTCTTTCAGGCCATATAAAAATACTGCAACGATGATTGGAGGAGTGAGATTTAGAGTTACGTTTTTTATGGTGTTTTTCTCGCTCGCTCTTGCTTTTTTCGCCCGGTGTCCCCGCCGTGAGAGTCACAGCTCGATCCCCAGTCGATGTCTCACGCAGGGCTTGCCCCCGCCACCGCCTCGCATAACGACTCGATGCCTAACTGGAGCCGGATGAACAAAGTGGGGCCGATTCCCCCTCCAGCATGCTCATGATTTTCTTTTCTGCATGCTCGTCACATCAGCCCGTCCCCGTTGCTAATACCACTGGATCGAGTCACAGGAATTTTCAGTGCCTTGAACCAGTCCACACTGTCCTGTGAGGGTCTTGGCAGTGAAGTGGTTACATTTGATACATCACTACTTAAAAGACCAGGGAAAACTTCCTTTTCAGATTCCTCCATTAAATGCTAATGGAGCCCAGATGTTTTGTAGAGATGTTTCCCCTGGTTCCTGTTCCCTCTTTCCCTGCCTTTCTTCCCCATCGCCCACTCCTCCCCCCCCACCCCTTCACCCCTATCCCTCTCCAGTCTCTAACCCCTGGCTGTTCCTAAATAAAGGAAAGTATTTGTGACATTCTGCTATGCGTTGCCGTGCCAAGAACAACTCCCAACTCAGGCTCATCTGGAGTGTGTTAGGACAGCACTGGGTACAGCACTACTGGCCTAGACATAGAGACAAGTGTATGACCACTCAGGGATCTGATACATGTGCACATACACACACACACACACACACACACACACACACACAGAATCACACACCAGCAAGGGCACACAACCCAACCTGTGTCAACAGGTACTGTAGGCTTCAGACACACAAACAGCAGCTGCTTGTTTCAGCTGCTGTGCGCACAAAATGAATGTCTTGGTCTTGGCCGTGCAGATTGAGGCCCTATCTGCACTGTGCCTCTCAGTGGTGAATATTGTTTTTTTGCTGGCGAAGTGGTATGATCAAGAGCAATATACAAGCCTGTGTACCGAGTAAGCCCAAGCCAAGTGTACTTGCTGGAATCTGAAGTCTTGATTCTGGAGGAGCATATGGTGGCATGCTCGAACGCTTCCCGTTCTCCAGGCGACACTTCTTTGTTTTGCCTCTCAGATTGTGTCTTTGTCCTCTTGCCTCTGTTACTGCCTCGCTGCTGTTAATATTAAGACCGTTCCACGGGGGAATGCACGGTGTGGAGCTCCTGCCAGTCTTCCAGCCTGCTCAAAGACTCCTGTAAAGAGCTCGCACCTGAACATCAATAACTGTCATCTCTGCCACCTGGGGCCCGGCAGCACCGTGGGCACAGAGCCGTTTCTGGCACATCTGCCACTGCCGTAGGAAAGGAGGATGGGGTGGATGGGGGGGAGGGAGGGGGGGCGGGCGGCACGGAGCACGACGAAGGAGGAAAACACAAAAACGCTGAGAGCTGGCAGGAAGGGGGAGCCTTCCCCGAATCCCCTGTGTGATTCCCAGCTCGGCTCCTACAAGGAGACGCAGACGTGCTCCTGCCAGCTGAGAGGTTCGCCGCAGGGTTCGAAAAAAAATATTTAGCACGCAAGATATCATTTCAATTTCTTTTTTTTTTTTCGAAAGTGAAGTCATAGTTCAAACAAATACAAAAATGTGACATAATGACGTGCCTTGACAGGGTGTCATTTTGTTGCTTATTGAGTTAATGGATGTTACTGATCTTTTTAAAAGCTTGTATACAATACAGGCTGCATAGGCTGTATACAATAGTAGCAGCCTTGCTTTCCCTAAACAGCCACACTGTGTAAAAAACAGAGCCAAAAATTACCCTTGATCAGATTCTGTTTATTCTGTGCTCCTACACAAATAAGCTAGACTATCAAAACACCTGCAGCTCCACCGAACACCAATTACCTCATCAAGCTTTTAATTACTCTGTTAATTGCGTACAGGCAGCGTGAGGGGCGGCTAGGGAATAAGGAGCAGGGCCCTTCTGAGGACCCGCCTTGACAGTCCTGACAAACAAAGAGGAGCGAGTGCCAATAACAACTCTGCTCAGGCAGCTGGAAAAAAAACAGCCCGGCCACATCACCACCCACCGTCTGCCACTGTACTTCCTGCCATGACATCCGGTCATACACACACACACATGCACACGGACACATACACACCCACGCACGCACACACACTCACACACACACACACACACATACACACCCATGCACGCACACGCACTCACACACATTCACACAGACACACACACACACACACGCACACACACACACACACACGGCAACGGACACAGACACAAGCACACACACGTACGCACACACACACACACTCATGCATGCATACACACACACAACAGCATTACCTTTCATACTTGTGACCAATAAGAAAGGAATAATGGCTTCTGAGTCTGTTGACAAGTGGATAAGGTTAGCTTTATCACAGGAAGGCTGGGTGGGCGTGGGAATATTCCATACATGAATGTGCGTGTAAGTCATTGTCCCAGAGGGAAGTCTTGAAACAGTCCACAGTGGTCTGTCTGTCTAAAAACACCAAAGACAAACATCCCCTTATCTGAACAGAATCTAAAATGCATGAGAAACATTCAATCCCCCCCCCCACAACTTGCCTTGGTTTGTTTTACTGCCATAAATGATTTACCCAGATCCCCACTCTCTTTCCTTTTCACTCCATCTCGCAGCTCCTCTCTCTCTCTCTCTCCCTCTTCCTCTCTCTCCCTCCCTCCCTCCCCCTCTCTGGGAGCTACTGCCGTGTTTGGATGAGGAGGCGTATCTAGGAAACAGTGGCAGGGCCTGACTTCCTGTGTGACAGGTGTGTGTCGGGCTCTGACAGCTGCTGCCTGTGAGGCGCTGGCTCTGGCCAGGCCAGCTGCAGCCCAGCGCTCCCTCTCCTTTTCTCTGATCCTGACGTCACCCCGCGCTCCCTGATGTATGGCACACAAAGGCCTGGGCGCCCTTCCTGTGTTAACTCCTGCCTTTTACATGGAGTGATGTGGGGCTGGAATATGGGCCACAAAAAGGCTGATCCTAGGGCCAAACCTGAGGGGAAGACAGCACCTGAACACAGAGCTTCTAGCCCTCCGAAACAGCGCACATCACTGGAAACATATGACACAAAGTGCAGATTAATATGCTCAGTACATGGGCATTAATAAGGCAATATCTGTCCATCTTAAAGCCTGATGAGGACTCTATAAAAAAAAAAGCATACATCCCATCTTATCTCTTTATCTGCAAGCTGTTTTATTTAAGCTGTTAAAGGGATGCTCTACTCTTGCACTGTCTACACAACTGTTTTATTCCTTCAAATTACCTCTTGCCCGTTGGGTTTGTTTTGTCAGATATTTTGCTCAATCCACATAATTGCTGCTGTAACAGCTCTCCTTAGATGGTCGGCGTACGATAGGAGTCTTACTTTTCAGTCCTTCCTCAGGTATCATACCTTCCCTATGCTTCCCTGTCAAGCCAGAAACAGAAGCTTAAGAAATAAATTAATACAAACCCCTGTGAGATATCAAAAGGATGCCTTAAAGCCACTACCAAATTTTCAAAAACACACCTTAATTTTCTTAAAAAGGGAGAATGTGTGATTAACGGGGTAATCATTCTCACTGATAGACTAATTAAAGCGACCTAGTGGTAGTATTGCCCATTGCTTTGGTAGGGAGGGGGCTGAAGGATGTAGAGTCGAGTGATGGACACCTCGGTTAGGCCACCTCTCCGTCAGCTCTGGCCATTCACCGCTCGCCGTTTCTATCCTCTTTCTCCTGGTTCAGTGACCTAATCTCTGCCTCTTTCCCTCAAGCACAGTCTTTTGTAGATCCCGTCTTAACATGTCACTGCTGATCCCACACACGCACACACACACAGAAACACACACACATACACAGAAACACACACACACACACACACACTCTCACTCGCTCACCTTGTCCTCTCCCCCCACCGATTTGCCTGCTCCCCTTCAATCTGTTTACTGCGTATCACTTAAACAGATGCATTATTATTCTCAAACAAGCCTCCACTGGTTCTGTAGGTGCATCTTTCTGTAGGTGCACAGTCACACAGCATCTTTACCCAGTGCTTCCCAGTCTTTTTTTAAAGTCTGAAACTGTCAAGTTAAGGACTCTGACATGCGTGGTTGTGTGAAATCAACACTAATTTTCCTGAAGGAACCACATGTTTTTCCTCAGGCTAATTTTTTTACAACCACAAATGAAATCACTTTTTAAAATCATTTTGTGAGGTATTCTATGTGCATGTATGCAGTATCCTCTTGATACAACCAACAGCTTGGGAGCAACACCTTTGCAGGAGAGAGGGAGACACAGTGCTGTGCCACAGATTGTCTATCTGCAGTAACCGGCTAGAACAACAGTGCTTGGATGAAACCCATTTAAATGATGAAACAGTCCTGTCGCGGGGCCTTCTGTTTCCAGGAGATAAGGAGCTTTTAATTTCGCCAGTGCGTGGAAAGCCTGTCTTCACATTCAGCCTCGCAATCCTCGACTCTGCCCAGAGCTTTTTAGATGCCTTTAAACTCATTGTGAAGAAGGCTCCAATACTTAATAACTTTAGCTTCATCTCACAAAGTCAGCGTCCCTCTCTTTGATAACCGGCTGGCCACGGAGCACAAAGCTGAGTGGGCCGGTTCCTCTGGCGGGGAGAGGCGCACACGGGGGAGAAACTCATTATATCAATGTGGGGAGCGATGATATGAAGTTCCCCAGAGTTTGATTAAATCCACCACCAGCAGGGATTATGGCAGTTGTTTTATTACGGGAGTCTCTGATCCTCAGATCGTCTCAACTTTGGGAAAGACGCGCTCTCTCCGTCGCCTGCCTGCTCTCCGAGGCAACACGGCCCGTTCGGCGGCGTTACAATAAAGAAGTCAGCCATTCGATGGCTTTTGTGTCAGGAATTATCATTTTTCACAGATCGTAACATGGGCTTGATGCAAACAAATGGAAAATTCTATTTCCCTTTGTTATTTTGTGTGTGTAAGATTCAAATCTACAATTCGCCGCCTGTTTTTGTCACAATGCGAAGCTTAATATCCACGCGATGATGATAATGATTTTTGGATTGTTGTTTTTACAGAATATTGGTGAATGGTGAATAGTGTGCATATTACGTTGTACACAATAATAAGTAGGAATGAATTTGAAGAGAAATAGCAGGATAAAATGTTTCCATTGCCTGTCAACATTTTTGTCAACATTCATAAACCATTAAATTCTTGCCAGAGTGAAATGCAGCAACAAAAAGCTATTCAGTGCACTGTATAGACAAGTAGCAACTGAGAACTGGCTGTGTGTGTGTTTGTGTGTGAGAGAGTGTGTGGGTATGTGTATGTGTGTGCGCATCCATGAATGTGTGCATACGTGTGTGTGTGTGTATGCATGTGTGCGTGCGTGCGTACGTGTGCCTGTGTGCGTGCGTACGTGTGTGTGTGTGTGTGTGTGCGTGCGTGTGTGTGCCTGTGTGCTTGCGTACGTGTGCCTGTGTGCATACGTGTGTGTGTGTGTATGCATGTGTGCGTGCGTGTGTGTGTGTGTGTGTGTGTGTGTGTGTGTGTGTGTGTGAAATAGGAAGGTTTTGTGCTGAGTTAATTCCCTGCTCCCACACTGCGGTCTCAATGTGTTTCTCGTTTGGCCAGATGTTGGAAAGCTGGACGGCCTGTCTGCATGCTGACATTCTCAGTCTCCCCTGAGAGCTGACCATGTCACAGTAATGTCAAACACATGTGGAGGAAAGTCAAGCTCACCAGCCCATTTTAAAACGCTGAAGCCTTTCCCACTGTTCTGAGGGATAAACAGGGCAAAACCCTAGTGATGTGCCACTCTCACTTTCACAGAGCTTGAGTTGCTATGTAAAAAACTTCCACCCCTTCGGTGAACTACCAGCTCGACATCTGTGCGTCTGTGTATGTGCCCCTGCATGTCGGATTAAAACACAAGTAATGTGGTCAGCCAAATCCTTGTAGATGTATAAGCATATACTGTATCAGAGGGCACAACTCCATTGTGAAACTCTCAGGCAGCTATCAAATCACTGTCCATACCATACCATACCATATGTGTAATGTTAACACAGACCCTCTGGCTGTCTCAATGTCCATTTTTGAACGGACTGCTCTTTCTCTGTCTCTCTCTCCCTCCCTCCCTCACTGACACACACACAGCCCTCCGGTTCCCTGAGATTGTACATTTTTTTTTGCTTATCCAGCCTGGCGTTTCCGTTGCTCCCATGTGAACAAAAAGGCCTTTAATTCTCATTCAGCCACTCCAAAAAATCATTTTCTCTGTCTGAAATTAATTTCTTCACACCGGGAAATAAACTGCTACTCAAGTGCTTTTAATGTTCATACAAGCCATGCAGCCAGACTCCTGCAGTTCTCCGGAAGACACAAACAAATAGATAAATCTATGGAAAACATCCATACCTTTGCAGTAGAGACTAAGCAGGCCCTGCAGACTGGCTGAAACTACTGCATGTCCTGTTCAACTGCACAATAGCTTCAGTGTATTAGGAATTAGGTTCATGGGGTAATCACCTGGCAATTCATGGATCTGGATTCTCGGACGATTAAACACTTGGTTCGTGTTTGAGGTACAGTCAAATTGCACATGGGCTTTACTGCTTTAAGAATAGTGATTTAGGGTCATGACAAATCTATAATTGCATCCATTTTGCTTTCTGCTAGACTGCATAGATTTCCACTCTTACTTAACGCACACGTATTCTATTCTAGTTGTGATTTAGTTTACCCTTTTCCATATTAGTGCATGGAGTTCTCATCAGTCTTCGTAGATTTACAGCATGATAAAGTCTGGAGTTTCACTGTCGTTAATACTATTGCCATACCAGAGTCAGCATTCTTGCAGCACTTTCATAATGTTTTAGGCAAAATTCAGTAACATTCAGAAAAGTTGTGAGGACTTGTTGTTAGCTCGGTCCCGACAGACACAGAACAGCAGTTGTTTATCTTTGCCTTGGCGGAGTGAGCGCTTGTATAAAGACTCCATTGCTTCACAATGATATCCTTCCACCGGTATGTGGTTTTTGGCACTGTCTATGTCTGTAAAGCATGTGGTATACTCCATCTGGATATTAAACAGGAGACGGCTCTATAAATGCGGTACCAGAGGTATAAAGACAAATTGAATAAACACTTGCCTTGGATAACAAATGGGCTTTCTTTCAAGAGCAGTACTTAATGATGAAGTGGGGACATCTGCCTTGAAAAGAGGCAGACATTGATGGTGATGCAGTGTAAAGCCAAACGACTGTACCGCAATTTCACCTTTAGACCTCCCATCCATTGTGCTGACTATTATCAGCTCTTGAATTATTCAGCTGATCTTACTAGGGCCAATAAATAATGAATTAATGTCCTGCCGAGAAAAGGGTCTGAATGTTTTATCAACACAGTTGGAAAAAAAATCTATGGAATACATTTGGATGGAGAATGCCGGTGGCAGCTTTTGGGACTGTCAAGGGCGTCTTCGCTTATATGTTTCTTAAGCGGTGTTTTAAACCGTCTCGAGCTGCATGGACATTTTGCACTTTTATTCTTTGGCAGTATCTCCCTATTCCTGTTCTCGATTTGCTGCTTGACAAGACCTTACAGTGACATTCCGCATACTTAGTGTGAAAGAGGGAAGTGGGGTTTTGTCAGTTAAATTTCGTGGCGCAATTAACCGATTTCACTATTCAACCGTCCCGCGTATGAAACTGGGGTAATGCACTGACATGGGTTTTCCGCCTGTATGGAAGTATGAGAAGTTTATCTGCGTGTCGCTAAACTCACGGCGGGACGTGTCTGGAAAGACTGTGTTATTTGTGATCACGTTCCTTGTCTTCAGGTTAAGTGTTAAATGGCATGCTTGCATGCCTGTCCACACTATACCTACAAGCCACATTTTCTCGCCAGACATTTTAAATATAGCCGTATGAATACCGCTTCTATGACCTTAATCGCTGCAGTTTTCTCCCGATTTAATACTTGAATATGTGCTTTATTCAAAAACACCGGGGTTTTCACTGATGTGGCCCGCAGTCAGTGGTGGGATCTGTGAAGGTGAGTGACACAATTTAAAATAAAGCACTCCGCTCTTCTGACAAAGACTTAACCTATTGTAACCGAATGCGACTACATTGACCACGGGACTGATTTATCTACATGTGATGAAAATAACGCAATTCTAACGGCGACGGATATCTTATGCAAGATGTGTATTTTTTTACTATTTGAAAGCGAGCCTAAATATTTGCCGTGCTCTCTCCTGTATAAGCATTCGTGCTATTCCTGCATAGATGTAATATGGAAGGGTAGCTATTTGGTAACATAAATGTAGCCTACAAAACTTAAGTTGAATTGATTAAAAACCAGTGTCACCACCTTCTGTGGACTGTAGCCTGTTATTTTGGGAAATATAATCAAATAGGGTGGAATTCTGTTACATGCTAAAATACATAAAGCGTAGGCCTATGTAGCCTACCATAAATTAGCCTACAATTTCATGTCAGCGAAGTGACGGTAATTAAATGGCATGCAACAGCTTGGAAAGTGGTTTGAAGCACACGATCTACTGTAGCTTAATAATAACGGCAAAAAACTGGCAAAAAAAAAAAAAAACTAACTCAAAATGTTGCACTATACGCAACATAGAATTAGGTTCACAAATAACGGTAAGGTTGATAGGACAGGTGCGGCCGGCACATCATTAGCCATAGATAGCCTTTCTAGCCGATTTCATTTTTTCAAAGCAGGGCTGTGGGCAACAAAGGATGCTTATTAGGTTGTTTAACCTGACTAAACGAGCTTATCTTGTTATGCTGAATCTAAGTGGAATTTTAAAATTAGACCTACACTGCATATAATAGGCTACATGCAGAAGTTTAGGCTATAAACATTTCCCCAGTTCTTCACAAGTTCCATTAAAAACAGCCGACAATACCGAAACTTGACTAGGCGATGGAGAAAGTCCTTAAAGCTTGGGCTACATCAACAATGAACGAGGAGGGGTGGATGTCGAGAAGAGTCCAATTGTTTATCCGTTATTTCAAGATCCGTGCCGAAAGCAATAGCTTACCGAAACACAGGAAACACGTGTTCTAATTTGGCAAAGACTGAATTTATCAAGATCTTATCTCGGGTATGAATTAATTCTTTATAAGCTATAATCCAAGTGAGAAAGGTAACTTTTAGCCTACATGTAAAATATACATTGCAGTTCCTACCGATGTAGTCCATTCAAATCACTGAAGTGAACCTGTAGCAAATGCGTGTATTTATTAGGCTAATGCAAATTAAAAATATGTATTCAAAGATGGTTAACAAACTATAGCCTATGTCTGAATCGAATTAAGGGCAACTAACCTTGTGAACTAGAGCAAGTGTCGCGGACAAATATAGCCTAGGCAACATATTTTTACTGTATAAGATTAGCAAAACCTGTTCAAATGGTGACATTTTCCCACACAGACGCGCGCGCATACACACACCTTACAGAAAACCTAATACATAATGTTACATTTTTGCTACTTACTTTTAGAGGGTGGAGGTCAGGCTGAGGTAATTGCAGCAACGATAAATCCACATCAAAATTACGAAATAGCTGTTATAATGCACCAGCCATTAATATTTGCAAGAGAAAGAAGGGGTAGATCCTCCAGAATGTTTCAGCACCATTTAAAGGTGTTTGTCTGCTTTGTCAGGAAAAAATATTGAAAAATACTTCACTTGTCAAAAAACTTGTGCGCAATAAAATAATGAAAAATATATATTCGGCTCCTTTGGATTTAAAGCACTGTTGACAATTCAGCTGAATAAATTATGAGGTAATTAACGTCCCAGCTATATAAGACTGAAATATATTTTGTCTTGCAGAGCTAGAGCTAGAAGATGGGGTCCATTAGAATACACCAATCTTTGGTTTACCTTCCCTTTTGATATTGAAACGAGACAAAGAGTTTGGTTCAGTCTTTAAAAAAATCTACTTTTTCTTTCGTCTTCCTTTAAATTTTAGCTTTTTGTTTATGCCTCATTTTCTGTTTGCTGTATTCCAGCCCCGAACGACCACCGAAGAAAAAGATGAAAAAGTTAAGTACGTGATTTTAAAAAATAAAATAGGCCTAATTACAATAAAGTTAACATACGTAATTTTATCGTAGATCAAAAGTCACTTATAATACCAATGCGATATGCGCACTATGTATTCTCAGAGAATCCACAGCAGAAAATCATTGAACGATGTCCGTGGTACTTCTTCAAGGTACAAAGATGCAGTAGATTTTGGCATGGATCCTTCTCCGGTCTCAGTTCAGCTCCCCAATACTTGGAAACAAGAATCAGTATTTTCACAGACAATAAATGTGAAGGTCCGTCAATTAATACTTTTGTAATTCTGGGTCAATTGTTCGGTCAGTTCAGTATGCGGTTCCGTAGATTGCTGTTGTCGATCAATCCTCCAACTGCTAATGCAAGGGCTGCTCATTCCCCTGTTAACAGTCGGCATTAGCTGCAGCCCGCAGATTCAGTCTTAAAATAGTGGCGATTAAACGCGATTTTGCGATTATCTTGAGTTGTTGCGCTTCTGTTTTGTCTTGTTTGTTCTCATTTCTTGTGTTTGGTTATTATCATATAATCGACGGTGTTGCGCTCCTGGGTCTCCCGGTTGTGTAGTGCTCTATCCTCTCTCTCCTCTGCAGCCTTCTGTCTGCGTTTAAATTACCATCTGGAGAGGAGCTGCGTGCTCCAGCGCTCCTAACCTCCCTCCCCCTCTCTCTCTCTCTCTTTTTGACAGCTCAGACACACGAGTTGACAGCCTGGCTTGCTGCTCGATTCCTCTATAACATTGGCAACTGGCTCACCACGACCAAACTCCACCTATAGCAAGCTCTACAGCTCTCGAGTTTGTGCCTCTGGAACACATATTCCCTCTTTGCTTCGTTCTGCAGACGCGGGCGTACTTACCTACACACACACACACACACACACACACACTTGTGTACAAAAGGCATTTCAGATGGGAGCCTACTATGGGAACAACATAAGAAGTGCCATGACAGTGTTGTTTGGCAAATTACATTACACATCACAATATTTAAAAAATATATTTTTTGTTTTCTTCGCTAGTGGAATAAACGGATTCTTCTTTAATAATTATCCAGACTCAATTTCGTAATGAAACAATAGTTTTGTAAATGAACTATGTAAAATATGTGGCAGTTATCGTTATCATTGTACAATACTTTTAAAAAATCTTCTTTTAACTTTTAACTATTCCGTCAGTTATCCAGGTAGCAGTCTTCTGCACAGAAGACTGTTGTTATCGTCACTTGGAACGGTTAAACAACAAGGGCATGAAGATGTTACGTTACGCACTCCGACTCACCTAAGGGGTTTTGTATAGCTGCTGTTTTGCCAATGTCTACCCGTGGGTGCCGCTGTTTCCTCGCTTCATCAGACAGCGTTTTTGTAGCCCGACTCCACCAACACCATCATGCCAATACAGAGCACACGTTACGACCAACGACCAGTTATCTCGTGTGTACCGATTGAATATAGTTCCGTTATTATAATAAGTATTCTAGGAAATGCATGTCCTGAACATAGCGACGTTTTATGTACAAGCAAAAATCCTGACGCATCTGCAGTCTGAGAATCATTTTTCCTATCGTCAAGAGGTCTGTGTTCGAATTAACACATTTTTGTTTATTCTAAGATTTTAATTGATCCCATAATTTTGACTCATTCATTGTAAATTTGTTTTGCTTTGGAAGCATTTATTCTTCATCTATTACATTTTAATAAATGTAATATTTGCAGCTGATCTGTGTAGAATCAGTGTTTTTTTTATTCTCCCTGGAAGTTAAAACCATTCTATTACACATGATAACTACTACTTTTTAAAAGAGAAAAAGACCCAGTTTAGCAAGATCTTAACTTATTGAAAGGATCTGCTAAGCTGTGCTGCCATTGTGTGAAAGAAAACTGTGCAATTCTTAGCCAGCTGGTGCATGCAGACTGTAGTCACTTAGACAGTCTGAGAAGCCCCTGTCACGTGAAGAACCGGGCAACACTTTGCCAACTGCGGACCTGCCTCAGTTGACTATGCCAAGGGGGGTTCATAACAAAACGCTGGAGATGTGCCTAAAATATGTGGTAGTTGATCGCAAAGAACCTGAACCAGGACCACCCTTGGGAGGAAAAGAGCCCCCTCTTGGTCTACAGTCTACATCACTGGCCCCTGGGGATTCCTGCCCTTTCTCCACACTAACGCTGATTAGGGTGGCAGTGTAGTATAATGGTTAGGGAACTAGGCTTGAACCTGAAACTGACTGTGGATTCAGTTCCCTGGTTTGATCTAGCTCTCTTATATATATAATATATATATATATATAATATATATGCACACACATAGTGTGATTTTATTTGTAACATTAAATGAAATTGATCTTTTTTGTCATCTTCTGTAGCAACAAGGATATCCAAAAAATTCCACTGAACCATTCCAGTTCTAGTCAAGCTGAACCTGATTCTTTTTTCTCTATGGCCTTAGGTGTGCGTATATAGGCTAAAACTCCTCTGGAAATTTTGTTAAATAATAAGTATGAAAATAATAATGATAAATTGTGCCAAATCAATAATTATACACCTGCTTCAGTTTTGTAAGTTTGTTGTTCACTTATAGCCTACACCCTGAGTAATTATTGCGTAGAGTAGGACGGCATCTGGGTCCAATCTGCAGATCTGCACCCAGAGGATACTGCTAACTGTGGAGCTCCCATGCAAACACAGGGAGAACATGCAAAGATCCTGCCCGTCACAGTTAGACTCAAAGGTTCCTTGTTCCATAATCAGCTTCTCAGACTGCGTGTAACTTACCCCAATATTCTCACAATTGGTAATATTCTGATCTGGAGCACTGACTCTGGATCAGACTACTCTTTTTAACTGTGGATGGGATTAGGCATAAAGCAGGGAAAGCTGATCATGATTCAGTCGTTTGGTATTGAGCCCTGTCTGTTTATAGTCCCCAGAGGACATGTTGAGCCATGGTTCGCAGAGGTGATGGGTTTCAACCCTTGGCACGGTGTCTAACTCCTCCCCTACAAACCCCAAAGCAAAGCAAAGAAAGTGGGGGAGAGAGAAGTATTATCCCCCAGGAACCATCATAAAGATTAATCTGCAATCGTATAAGGCATGGGTTTTTAATTTATAGTTATAATGGATTCTGAGATTTGCAGTGAAGATGTATGGGTCAGATCTCAGGCAGAGGACATGGTATTTCAGTTGCTCTTGAATGCATCTGTATAATTTATTAGGATTTTAAAATATGACACCTTTGTGTCATGTGGGACTGGTCAAGAGTGACCCTGCCTTGGGATATCCCTGCTGGCAAGAGCAGGTTTTCTCTGTGGGGGGTTGTAATTGGAGTACAGCTGCTCAATAAAGCAGCTTTGACCCCCCCACCACTCCCTGTACCCTTACTCATTGGGGTCCTATCAGAGAGGCTAGGCAGTGAGTTGGGATTCCTTTGTTACAAAGATGAATTGCGCAGAGAAGCCAGGCTGCGTGGGATGTTTATGACCGAGCCCTACTGGGTATTATTACCTTGTCTCTCCTGCGCCTGCGGGTCCCACACAGGTGGCCCCAGTGCTCGCCGCACCATGCGACTGTAACAGGGGTGAGGAGTGACACTGCCCTCACCCGCCTGCTGGACCTGCGTGCCCAGGTGCCGATGGGGGCTGGATGTGGGGAGGGCACACGCTTTGAGTGACAGTAAGGGGGGGGGGGGGGAGGTTATTGGAAGCGATTCCTGTCACTATGACAAGAATATGATTGACTGCCCACTGTTGTCCTCCCAAAGCACGGGATTAACAGGGGATGGCTGGCCAATTGTTGAAGTGAAAGACTCATTCTTTGCTTAATTTGCGCTTTTGTTGTTGGATTTGCTGTCCAAAAGCACAAGCCACACACTGACCAATAAACCGATTAACATGGTCCCATGGCTGGAATTATCCCTGTTTGCACATTGTTCCCATTCTTACATGACAACAGTCGGTAACACAAGTTGCATCTGACTGCATTATTGCAAATTCAAACAGCACAATTTATTACTTAAAATAATCATCGCCATGCAGAATTTTAACTATCTTACAGTACTGAAGGACTATCAAGATGTACTGACCAGATAGGAAATCATGGTGGAGAATGCCTGTTTTTGTGTGTGACTTTCTCTGCAGACGCAGGGCTGTTCATAGTGAGAGGGTCTGTAGCACGTCCTCAGCTCACACATTGCAAATCCTTTCCCTTTTTGCGCCAGTCACAAGCTCGTGTGTTCAAAAGAGATAAGGTTTGGCTGGCTGAAAGAACTTTGTCCCTATTGTGCCTTGGTGCTTGGATTCACATTCACTATTGCTTATATTAAGCTGCAATTCAAGGCTACGATGTATATTGTGGTTATTTTTAGTGAGCTGCATAAGGAAATAGCTTTCTAATGAGAAATGCCTCGAGCAGGAACAGGGTGAAAATTACAGTGTGGCCATACCAGTGTTTCCTCTAGTGTGGAATAGCAGTAGGCCACCATTGTGAAAGTTGCATTATCTCCAGAACAAAAGTTACTTTTTCGAAGATTCACTTGATCATATTAGCAGAGGTGTGCTGAGTTGAGTTTTGATTTCTAGTTTGATCTGCTAACATAAACTTTGACACCACATTGCCACCCTGCTCACCAGTTAATTCTGCCTCACCACTGAAGAATGTAATGTAGCAAGGTACAACGGATCATTGCACTACCCGCTCAGGCGCACATTTGATGCTGGTTTTACAAATTGCATCCATAGGCCATCTGATATACTATTTTCAGTCTCCCAGTGAAGCACATGCTCACAAGTGCTTAGAATTCACCTATATCTACCCAGAAATGTAAGAACGGGCTTAAAATCGGTGTAGCGGGAAACCATTATGCGCAGACATGACATTACCTGACTAGGAACAAAAAATGATTGGGGTTAAAATTGAAATTTCCGTTTGTGTTTACCAGTCAGTTTGATCTAGTTCTATGGCCAAAGGTCATTAGTGTCTAGCAAGACTACCAAAGGACTAACTGCTGAACCCGATATTCTGTCATATATCTGAATAGAACTGAGCAGAAGGAGATGGTGAAACAGGGGTATAGGTGGGTATAGGTGGCCTTTTCTATATAGTGTGCGTTTTGTTGTTCGATGCTGTGTCCATGTAGCAGTTGGCAGGGCTGATAATAGAATGGGGGGGGGGGGTGTAGAGGAACTGCTTCAAGTTATGAACATCTGTTACTCAGAGAAACCGCAAGGAAGGAAGGACAGTTTCTTTTTTCTCTGGGCTTATTCAGATCACTTATTTTCACTCCTTGCATTCTTTCCTTTTGTCCTTTCCTCGCTCCATAGCTCCACCCAATGGAGGTTACAAGGAAAGGACACAAGGAAAGGAAGAAAGAATGGAGTAATCAAGGAAAGGTATTTTTAGCAAATGGAATGTCCTTGTTCAGTCAAGCGTCAGTTTGAAGCTACGTCAAATACAGACGTGGCCGATGGGGAGAAGTGGATCTACAGGTGGATCATTTCCACTTCATGTGTTCCGAAAAATGTACTTCTGCCAGGGATGCACTCGTGTATCCTCAATGAAGCATCCTTGGAGCCTCCTTGCTCCCCCAGAAGCATTTAACAGATTGGAATGTCCTTAAAGATGGCGGTCCTCAATCGATTTCTGGGTCAGGTGAGGACCGAGGAGACGAGGTTGGATAAAATGAACAATTGGAATGAGCCCTCTCTCTCTGTCTCTCTCTCTCTCCTTTCTGCTCTCTGACATCCCCCTACCACTTAAACATTTTCAGGTGCATCATCCACTGTCTTCATCATAGTGTGCCTGCTTGCCAGCATCACTTAAGCTAATATTTATGGACCCAAGGCTTCTGTGAAATCCATTCTCTGTTGCTTTTCAAAACTGCATTGCAGTGGTGCTGTGACAGGATTCACTGTGATTCCTGAAAGAAAGTTTGATTGGCCAAAAAGCACACTGTTCTTCCGGTGTATACCATTGTCTACTCTTCCAGCTGCTGAATCAGTGTATGTTTGTGGGCTATATGTAGGAACATATTTTACAAGTCAAGTGTTGTGCAACAACGTAACAGACAGCTATAAAATTGTTCCTAACCACAGAGGATTAGTGTAGGATGAGACAAGCTTTAGGAATGCACGGTGACAACAGACCGATGTCTTTGTTTTGATTCTCTCCCTTTCCTGAGTACTATCTTTCACTGAGTCTCCAAAGTGGGGCCCGAGGCACCCAGTCTACTGCCTCCAGCTCTCCGTTTCTGTGCGCTGCCTTGTTGGTCCACTCTCTGCTGGTCGATGGCTTTTCTGCATTGTGTTTGGATGTGTGCTGCACGCGCGGTGATAAGACAGTGGGAAAGGAGCCAGCCAGGCAGCATCTCCCGGCCACCAGGGTAATCGTCTGCCGCAGCTGCGCCTAAGTCGCCCGACATCTGCTACCGCACAGGAAGTCTCTCTCATGTCTTAGAACGCACAGAAGAGAAAACCGCTTCTCGCAGAGATATTGCGAGAGAGGGAGAGAGAGAGAGAGAGAGAGAGAGAGAGAGAGAGGGAGTGGTGACGAGCTCTCCAGCTCTCCCACAAACTGGTAAACGTCCACCAAAACAATAGCTTTGTTTGCAGGGAGAAGGCCTTCCCTGTAATGTAGAGCAAGTCTGATGGATGGGGCATGCATTTACTAGAGTCGTTCCCTTTTTATCTGAGATTTACAGCAGACGCTTGTGACTAATCCTATTTATAAAACGCATATAACTGAAGTATTCTCTAAGCTCATTACTGTGAAGGAACAGGGAGCTGCTGCTGTTAATTCACTATGTTTGATATTAATGCTAAAATAATGCTACCCTTCTCTGTAATTTCAGTCTGTAAATTGCAGTTGGAAAGATTGTTTTCCATATCCCATCTTCCATCTTCCATTTCAGTTTTTTTTATATTTACCTGACTTTTAGATGTCCAAAATTTCACCTGAGTACAGTATGGATGTCTTCCTGGATTTGCTGTTTGCAATCTTTGGCAGCACATCAACAACATACTCTACACTGACATAGTCAATAAATGGCAAACTGCATTAAGGCTCTTTAAAAAGAAGTTCTGCATGCCTCCCAATTGAATACTCAGAAAAATGCCCTGAACTAAAAAATTCCAGTATCTGTTCCAATGTCAGTACCTGTATCATAAAAAAAACATTCTTTTTTGAATTTATAATAAATAGTATTATGGCACTCAGTATTTTCTTTAATTCAAAACGTGATGGCAGAACTTTTCCATGCCAGTTCTGTCTCTCCACATGCTGACTTTTGCTAGTTGTTGGTCTTGGCTTTTGGCCCTCCGCAGTTAGCCCTAGGTTGTGGAAGCTTAAGCATGTGGTCGTGTTTCACTCTCATTTTGGTCTTCCCTGCTGCTCCACTAAATCAAGGTCCAGAGCCCTGGATGTATCACCCACTGAGGATGCCAGTGCCTCATCCATTATACTAACTTATAAGAACCAAGGCATAACAGTGGAACCCTCCAAACCCCCAACCACACTCAACACATGACACCCCCTCCCCCTCCCGCAGAAGGGAAGTCTGCACTCTATACTCCAACTGCCATTATAAGGAGGAAACCCGTGGCACATCAGCATCTCTCCATTAAACTATTTCTTCCTTTTTCATTCCTTTTCTTTATGGTTGTGCATTTCATACAAACTGTAATATGCAGTGCAGAGGCTCTTCTTGCTGGCGATTTAATTGGTAAGGAGGTGAAAAGTTCTTCATCGTAAAAACCTCAGTTTTCATGCTAACTTTGCCCTCATACAGTGTCTCACTCAGGTTTACTCAAAAGAGATTACGTACCTCTCACGGCCTTCCGGGGGCCTCCAGCAGTCACAGAAGAGATGGTCGAGATTGCTCTGTGCATGGGCCTTTCTTCTAGGATGCTCCTGTGACTGGTTAGCGTGACTGTCGGAATTCCCTGAAGAGACCGGTTGGCCATGGAGCCGGCCTTTCCAAAATCCACCTTCCCCTGTCTTTTGAGATGGACCTCTGTGGCCGCTCTCTCCATTCCCAGTCGGGATAATATCCAAAAGTTCTGGTGTCTGGAGGCTTCAAAACGCCCGTCTGCTTCTTTTCGGGACCAGTCCTGTCTTCTCTCAGCAGGTCAGAAAAAGGACGAAGGAGGCTCAAGCCTTCTTTCTGCACAGATTTCCATCCTGAACAATGCTGATGATCTCATTCTGAATTCTCACAGCACTGCTGAGCCCCGGAAAATTCCTCCTTCCACTGTTAGAGTTGGCCTTGAGTTGGCAGGTTCACCACAGAACCACTGACATCACTGCGGTCGGGGCTCGCCAGCTCTGATGATTATAACATGAGCCCAAGGAAGGCTAGAGCACACGCGCCTGAGAGAAAATGAGAGGGAATTTTTTCGCCCCTTTATCCTTGCTTACCTTTATCAGTCCTCTGTTCTCTTAATTTGCATTTTGCTCCGGTATACGGCGTTCTCTAGCTGTTCTCTGCATTCTTCATGACACATGAGATGGGTAGATATTCCTGTAGTAACAGCAGCGGCAGCCTGGAATGAGAAGCACCTCCTGTCTGAGCACTCTAGTCTCTCTTCTCTCTCTCTCTCTCTCTCTCTCTCTCTCTCTCCTTTTTTTTCTCTCTCTCTCACAACTCCCTCTCAGAAGTCACTCAGTGTTCATGAGATGAGTCGAATATGTGGTGCGGCAGAGCTTTCCCCGGCAGTGAAGGTAGCCTGTGGCTCCACACTCCAGGAGCCAGGAGCGAGGTGTCTACCTGAGCCTTCCTGTAGGAGCAGCAGCAGTGGCGTCCCCACGTGCTGAGGCAGTGGAGTGGGTTTGAGTGCGCGAGCGTGCGCCCTTGCCCTCGTGTCAGAGGGGCGTGGAAGGCGCTGCCGG
Source organism: Anguilla rostrata (assembly GCF_018555375.3). Classification (NCBI taxonomy): domain Eukaryota; kingdom Metazoa; phylum Chordata; class Actinopteri; order Anguilliformes; family Anguillidae; genus Anguilla; species Anguilla rostrata. The sequence goes on from NC_057948.1 coordinate 27,103,782, forward strand.
GCCCAGGGGGGGGAAGGTAAACAGTGCTGCGCGCTGGCGATAGTACGCAGACGTGAGGTCCGCGTCTCCGTTCCGGGCTTCCTCTGTCAGGAACCAGCTGTGTGGGGGCGGCTGCTCCCGTCCAAACGCTTCCTTCCAGCCTCCTTTCCCCCACCCGCCCAGAGCCCCGCTGCCCTGGCTTTGACTGAGCTCAGGAGCCTCTCCTTCTGTCTCACCAGCAACTGCTGCCTGTAGTTTTTCAGAGGGTCTGTTCACTTCCCTGCCTTCACACCTCTCTGCTCTCTTCTCGACAGCCTCAGGGCACAAGGCACTTCCTTTGGAATGGCTTTGCCGAAACATCAGGCAGGTTGCTGGTCTATGTCTGTGCAAAATATGATGAAGGATGCCATATATTATTTTCTGACATGTTGGACTTTATTCTCTGCCTGTTCAGTGTCCCCCCGATATCCATGATTGCTGACTGTCTGATACACTAGCCCTCTTGTGTAACATAAGCGCGAGACCCTGGTGTGAGACCCGACCCGGGCTTCACCCGGGTTCAGAGCGCACCAGCAGTGTGAGAAAGTTAGACCGGGGGAAAAGGATGCAGCTGTGATTGTCCACCCTACAGGCTAAGGCAGAAGTGAGAGAGGAGAGAGTGTGTTGAGGAAGTGGAACGTAGCCCTTAACCTCCGCACCTGCCCTCCCCCCCCCCCGTCCCCTGTCCGTCCATCCAACGTGCGTACACACACATCTGTGTCTCTCTCAGAATGAAACTCTCACACAGATGGCAGTCAGTAGAGTGTATGTGAGAGCATTGGGGTGGGGATTGTGGTCGCTTGTGCTATACAGTTGGGAATTTTCCAGTTACAATAGGGTCCCCTGATAACTGAAACATTTATAGCATTTGTAATATTTTTTTGAAAGTCTCCAATGACATCGGGGGCTTTCCACACTTCAGAACAAGGTTAAAAAACTACCATAAGAGGATTAAAATATCACTGCAAAGCATATTTCTGATGGACAGGTATAACTGGTGCAATTTATGTTGTGACATTTCTGTTGGTGAGGGTAGCTTAGATTTTCTACCTACTCTGGCTCCATAAACAAAGTTGTGTAAGGCATTGTAAATTACACTGAAAGAGTGTAAAGAGAAAGAGAATCCATAAAGACAATAGAGGATGAAATAAACCAGTGGAACTATAATTGACAAGGTGAGATGGTCTTAGGCTGTTGATTCAACAAACTGAATGGAAGCTGGATAGTTATATCTGAAGTCAGTCAAATGTTGGCAATTTTAAACACAGCAAAACAAAACCAATACCAATCTTTAACAAGTTTGCTGTGGTCCAATGGGGTATGTGTTTGTGTTGAGTTAGGTCTCTTAAGGGGCTAAACTAGCCTCCTGGTTAGCTTAGGCCCTTATTGAGAGTAATGGTTTTCTCGTCCCTATGACCACCACTGGCATCATATGCAGGCGCTGGCAGTTCTATGTGCTCCACACGAGAGATCACAGAGTAATAACATGTCATGTATGATGTGCCTGGGGTTCAGCGAGAGATGGATCTGTGGGATTAGTGTGCGGAACAGTGCAGGCTGGTGCTTCCCGGACGCTGGCAGGTATTAAATGAGGTTGGGAGGAGTGAGATAATGATTCCCACATAATCACTTTAGCCCAGTTCTGGTGCTTGGCGCTATCGTAGCAACACTATGACCTGCAGTAGTTTTTCACGGAGATAAAGTCAGAGTGGCTCGGTGGTGGAACCGGGCAGAGGGAGGGACGTTGAGTGAGCGGTTAGCTTGGCCTTATCTTCGCCAGCGGTTGCTGCTCTCAGCAATGACTGAGCCAACAGACACCGCGGTGTTGGGGAGTTGCAGAACTACATTTAAAGGAACTACAAGTTTAACTACATTTCCCAGTCAACTGTGGTAGCCAAACTACTGCAAAAAAACAATTTGGCCATCCAGATTATTTTTCCTAAGCAGTAGTCATGGATGAGAAGTCGGAGTGTGCAGTACCATAGCCATACCTGAGTTATTTAGTATTGCAAGACACCTTTGGTTTGCGTTTTAATAAACAAAATGTGTCATTTTGGGAGTGTGATTCTTGGTGCAATTCAGGTAAATTAATGAACTATTTTAGGTTTTAGCTGGTGTTAAGTGTGGCTAGTTAGCTAGTCGTTTGTTATTAAAACTGAACAATGTAAGTTCATGAGAACTCATCTTGATCAATTCTCCCCTGAAATAAATTTGAAAAAATGTGTAGCTAAATGAACTGCTAACTCATGAATGCATTTTTATGTTATTTACAGTGGGTCTGAGCATAAGAACAATAGGTGTTAACCAACGTCTGGCATGGCCCATAGATGACTTAATTTGTGTTTTTTTAATGAAGTAGTGTTGTTTAATACCTCTTAAAAGCAGCTTTAGTTTAGTTTTCTACTCTTCTCTTATGGGTAGCTGTACTGTAGCTTAACTGCTTCCAGTACCGAGAAACTTGATGCTCAGTTAGTTACATTTTAGTAGCTTCCCCAACACTGTGTCAGACAGAGTCTTCTAGGTTAACAGTAACTTAAGCACAGGATCAATAAAAAGAAAATGATGGAATTTATCATTTAAAATAAAAGAGAAGAAAAAAAAATCTCCACTCCTTTGGAAACTTTTGTCACTTCTATTTTCACTTTGTTTATATCATTTAGGAAGATATTTTTTTTAACAGTTGTGTGGGTAATGTTGGAATTTCTCTCTGAAATGCCACTTATCCTTTAAGCAAAAACTACAAAGGAGAGAGGAACAGTTTTTAACTTTTTTAAAAGGAGCAACTGAAAGTGAGAGAAGGTCTAACAAGCCCCATTGTTGAAAAAAGAATGGAGAAGCCAAATGCAAAGAGGTCCAACCGACCACCTGGAGACTTTGGAACAGGCAAAACACTAAGCCTCTAACAGTCTTTTGATGTCCTTTTCCTGCTTTTAATTAAATTACTGCATGCAGGACCACAACAAACCCTGCCAGACCCTGAATTTGCTACACTCACTTCAGCTGCATTCTGGGAATTGTCCTTTTATATAATTTCATTTTCATATAATTTTCCAGGGCTCAAGTGAACTACTTAATTTAAAATGGTTCATCTTTCCTACTGGTAAAAAGCTGAATGTACACATCTGGTTGTTCTGCCGAGAGTCCTTGACTTAAGTATCTACCGTGTGCACATATTTTCTCTGATTAAATTACAAATATAATAGAGTTATGTGATCTTTAATATAGCATTAGATACTGTCAAATACTGTGTGAGGTACGGAAAAGGATATTGACTCCTATTTCACAGACTGTGGACAAACTGCATGGGTTTTGGCCTGGTAATATCAGTACTTTGAAGGAACCTCAGGACTTCCTTAAATACCCCCCAAAAGCAGCAGCTGGGACTCCTGTTCTCATCTTCCCAGTATTTTGTGCACACCTGCTTGGCACAGACAGTCTCTGCAAACCTCCAGATCTTAACCGAACTCTATAAGTTAAACCGTCCCCATCTGTCACTGCGCTGCCTCACGCAGATGCAAGCCGGGGCCTTCAGAACAGGCTTGGCGCGCGTTCAAAAACTGTCAGATTGCACCTGCTAAATTAAGTATGCTCTCTCTCTCTCTCTCTCTCTCACACACACCTCTCACACACACACACACACACACACACACACATACCCACATACACATACCAGTGCACATGCAAGCCCATCAGCAAACACAGTGTGTACATTTCACAATCACATAGAAAAACATGCATCAATATATGCATGCCGTGTATGCACACGCTTCCCTTATCAGACGGAACAGCTGCCGGTGCTCATCTCACTTTATGTATTCCACACTGCTGCCATCGCTGTAAGACGCGCTACATGTACACTGTTCCAGGCTAATTGCCATCAGCAAAAAAAAATAAAAAATTAAAATTCAGTCTGCTTATATGTGTGGTATGTTGAAATTTTACACTTTGATGTCTTTCTTCCTCCTCTGAACGGGGGGGGGGCGCCCAGTTCTGTGGCGCCTGGTGTTTTGGGGAAAACGTGTAGCGCTGCGCAGAGGAGTGAGCTGAGGTGACGCGCGGCGGAGGGTAATAGAAAAGCCCGCTGTTTTTGGGGCGCGCCCGTGTGCACATTCCCCCACCGGCTCCCCAGCGCACGCACCCACGCTCTGGAAGCGCACGCAGTGGCCGCTCTCCTCTAAGTAGGTGCCACCCTGAATAGGAAACAGATGGAGAGGAAGGTGCCCCGTCGCGCGGTTCCCCTGCAGCTGCGCCGGGCCCCGGTGACAGGATGTGATGACAGCTACTCGGTGGGGACGCGGGCGGGACGCGCGGACGGGAGGGACGGCCCGAGAGCCCGGGGCGCTCGTGAGCAGGCCCGGAGAGAGAGAGAGCCACCGAATCAGGCAGGAAACTTAACCCTTCCTGCAGGCCTGGGCCTACAGCACTGCCCCCTGAGGGGGTGAGCGGTACTGTAAGCAGAACACACCATTTCTAGTTCAGGCTATGAGGGGGACATGTCAGTTGCCAAAACGTGTTTAAAACACATTTATAGTGTGGAAATTATTCATCTACAGGTTGAGTTTGAGTACAAATTAATATATTTTGCATGTCAAAGTGTCTAATTTAGTTAATCTGGTTCTATTTTTCCTGTATTTCCTCTGACTTTGCAGCATGCAGTGTGTTGGGTCACATTATGCTTATCAGAGAGAGAGAGTCAGGGTTTTGTGGGTACTGCACCGTGAGACTGGTGAGTGACTGAAGGTGTACTGTGTTTTTAAAGTGCGTGCTCGCTTGCTTTTTTTAAAGCACTGTAAAGCATGCATGCTCACGCAAGCACACACGCTCACGCGCATGAACACACACATGCGCGCACACACACACTCACACACACACACACACACACACACTTCTTCTTCTGCCTCCCACCATTTAGCCTGTACATGCTCTCAGTAGCTAATGAGGGTGCCCTAGAAGAAAAAGCGTCATTGTCGTTATATTCTGGGTCCTACAATTGGAGCCTTAACCAGAACTCCAGACTGCTCTCTTTATATAACCAGTCGTAGTGTCACCCATGCAGAGAAATATGTTTGTCTAGGGGAGAGTAACCCCAGTGCTAATCCACTGTGTGCTATTTAAGTGCCTGTGGACAGGGAGGACACAATGCCCCGTTCGCAGCGAGAAAATGCACTCTCAGAATTTAACTGCTGCCAATTAGCTCAATAGGTTTCACAGTATATTGTGCACTGGGACCATAAATTATTCATGAGCAGGAGACACTCCAGAAAGGTCGTTGCGGAAAAAAAAAAAAAAAACAGACAGACACCTGTTTTTATTTCGGTGAAAGTTGGAAATAGATTACAGTCTCCTCGCAACCATCTCCAGCTCTTTCATGCAAACGACTATAATGCAGGTAATTCTTTTTAAGCGAAGTGAGTTCTACGGATACTATAAGCACAATAGAATGGACTATGTGCACCATTTTTCATTCGTTCATTGAAATGTACATAATGCATATTGAGGCCTGTTTGTGCTGTGAGTTAATTGGTTGTTTATAATGTAGGTTGCCTTGCTCAGGGGTGGCAAATATTTATTTATTTATTTAGGATCCCCATTAGCAATACACAGTGTGCAGCTAATCTTCCTGGGGTCTGAACATAAGTAGAGCCCTGCGTACTGTATGTAGAATATTGTGATACTGTTTAACATGTGAGAAGGCAGCTTGCTTGTGTATACATATGAACATGTGCTGTTGTAACGCCCATGGTCCTCAGCCCCTATTTCATTGATATTCCACACAATTCTTTGCAACACGTTGCTGGTTTAATCACACTGAAGTGGCTGAAAAGGCCCTTCATTAATCTGTTTTGCACAAGTCAATTCCATCCATCCCATCCACAAAAATCAATGAGCTGTCTTTAATCATCTAGACCCTTAGAAGTGACATCAATATTGAAATGAGAAAGAGAAACCAAAGGCCACCTAATCATATTGATTCTTGATTGAGGTACAACGAAGGAACGCAATCTATGAGTTTGTAAGGGGAATATAACCTTTCGCTAATAACATCAAGGCGGAGTCAAGGAAGTCAATTTTATTGACACCGATGACACACACAAGCAATACTTTTAGAAAAGTGGCTCAATCATTTATGTGGTTGACCTCTATAGAACATTATACCAGGCAGATTGCCTTTCTCCAGTCAGTAAAAAGTGCAACTTTTTAACTTAATAATTACAGGTTCATTCAGGGTGAACCGATGGGGATATAGAAGTGTTGGAAGAAGTGGATGCTTTAAGTAGTTTCACACTTCTCTCTTCTCTCTCTTTCACTCAGTGGGAATGCATCCAAACAGCCTTGTGCAATTCCAGCCCCAGTCACTCTGACTCGTTGATTTAATTGGGTGAATAAAAATCATATGAATGAATGAATTAGCATGCATGAACCTCCTATATGTGTGTGTGAGTGTGTGTGTGCGAGCGTATGTGCGTTCGTACGTACCTGTGCGCGTATGCATGCGTGTGTGCGTGTATGTGTTTGTGTGTGTGTATGCGCATTTGCGTGTGGGTGTGGGTGTGTGTGTATGTGTGTGTATGCATGAGTTTGAGTGTGTGTGTGTGTGTGCATGCATTTGTGTGTGTGCGTTTGAGTGTGGCTGTGTGTGTGTGTGTGTGTGTGCGTTTGCATGTGTGTGTATGTGTGTATGTGCATGCGTTTGTGTGTGTGCGTTTGAGTGTGGCTGTGTGTGTGTGTGTGTGTGTGTGTGCATGAGTTTGAGTATGTGTGTGCGTGTGTGTGTGCGTTTGCATGTGCGTGTATGTGTGTATGTGCATGCGTTTGTGTGTGTGTGCGTGTGTGTGCCTGACATACACTCGGGAAGAACAGCCTGCTGCAGACTGAACACGATGGAGGACGTGGAGCAGTGTGCTCTCATTGGCCCAATGCTCACAAACAGGGCCGCCCGTTTCAGAGGCCTCTGCTTCCCATTGGCTAAAGCTGCTGTGCCCCACCTGTTCGTCAGGGGCCACACACTGTGATTACAGATTAGACACTGCTCTCACCGGCCAGCCCTGAGGTGCAGACTGAAAGTATAGTTTAAATGGGAAGGGCAGGTGCGCCGGACTCGGGTTCTGCAGCTGTGCTCTTGAGCGAGATTAGTCTGTACGGACAGTTCTGCTGGGTTTCCGGATGTGGGTGAACCACAGGAGCTGGGCATGCTGGCTAACAGGGGGTGTGTGGTGCGCTAGGCACAGAGGCGTGAGGGGGGGACGCTTGCTGTGGCCCCCCCACATGTGCGCCGTGTTCTGTGTTTGGACGTCAGACTCCTGTGCCGGTGTGAGGAACCCCAGGACCCCTTCCCTCCCGGCGGGGGGTGTGCGGCGGGGGGGGGGTGTGGGGGGTGGGGTGTGCCGACCCCCTCCATCCCAAAGCGGACCATTGGGGGGCAGTCAGCGCACCTGATGCCCGGTTGCCCGGCTGCCCTGCTCAGACGCGTCCGCGGCTGGTGGAGCCGGAGCGCCCCGCGCGTCTCTCCGGGC
>NC_057948.1:27116313-27171313 GCF_018555375.3 Anguilla rostrata
GACACAAGCATACTGAACTTTAGATGGACAACCCACGCTAATATTGGAAGAAAGCAGGCCAGGATAGAACAGCCCAGTCCCTATATTTAGCTTCTCTCCATACGCCATCATCATTAGGTGCTGGTGGGACAAGTGAAGTAATGTCTGGTGCCTGTGGTCGAAGACTCTCATGACTGTAATTACACATTGAAGTAATGTTTATTAGCTGAGTCCAATGACCACATTTCACCAGCATTGAGGGATATCTATCAGATGTTCACTGATGCAAGCTGTCTCTGTGTCCCTCTATGCAACTAGAGCAAAGCAATTGAGTGGATGTAGAATGTGCTGGAAAAAAAAGCAGAGTGTGGCTGTTTAAAGCAAAAGGAGAGGCACGCCATTTTTAGGTGAGGAATGGTATCTTCCCACAGTGCCAGAAGGATACATTCTGCATTGGTGCAGTGCTGCATGCCAGTGGTTCATGCAACTATCTGTCTGCAGAGGGATGCAAAAAGAGGTGTTCACATTGCTCTCCTCCCACTCTGGCTGTGCTGAAGCAGTTTAAGAGAGAGGACTTGTCATATGTGCACTTAGTTACCCATAGTGGAATGTTATTCAACTGCAAAACCCTAGAACAGACACAACTAGGGATTCAAAATTTGCAAAGGGAAAAAAAGTCATAAAAGCCTAAATGCATGTATGGATGGTTGGTCAGGTTTATTAAGTGGCATTTAGCCTTATTCTTATATCCTTGCTTTTTTTTGTTTTGGATGACGACCTTCCTCCTTTTTCCTGGTACCATTGCGATTGATGTGAAGTATGTGCCTGAATATGAAATTGTGTAAATGATGTATAAATTGTTGTATTGGCTGTAGCACTGCCCTAATGTTAATGCCCTATGCTTAGCAGCTCTGAATGACCAGGCTGACTCTCTCGGTGTTCTCTCACCAGACCACAGTGACCTCTGCTTTGCGCTTTGCCAGTCATTATCCCCTGAGCGTGGTCGGCTCTGTGGAGCTCACGCCCTGCAGGGCCGGGGAGCCGGACGGCACGAGGCTGAGGGAGTTTTGAGCCGAGCCGCTCCCCTTTTTGCCCTCTTCCCCTTTAAATATCCATCGCGTTTACAGGGTGTCACTCAGAAACTGTTAAGCAGACGGAAAATGTTTTTTTTCTTTCTCTCTCGCTCTCTTTCTCTCTCTCTCTCCCTTCCCTGCTCTGCGACTCGCCCGAGCTGGGGCTCTGAAGGCTGTGGCGTGTATCCAGATGGCAGCCACAAGGCAGGCGTCTCGGCGCGGTGCGGGGGGGGTTGGGGAGGTGGGGGGGTTGGGGGGAGGCAGTACACACTCCGCTTAATGAACGCTCATACATTATTCATCACACACAGGCAGCCACAGCTCTTGTCAGGAACAGAAGGCTGTGCGGCTATACACTGTTTTATTATTATTTTTTTGTATGTGTTTTTTTTTTTTTGCCAATTGGTTGTAAAGTAATGGCAGGTGGCACCCTGTATAGAATAGCCTGCTTCAGGAGAGCAGGCCATTGTTAGAGCTTGGCCAGCAATGACATCAGTGTGATCTGGCTCGCTTAAGTCAAAGGTGCCTTTAGCTCTTTTGGGAACAAGATTCCACAGTCTCACGCCTTTACATTAATCAGAAATAATGATTCCCCCCCTTTTTGGTATGGATATTATACTGGAAAAGAGCAGTGGATGCACTATTTTAGATCGTAAGCAGATTTTATTTAGTGCTCTTGGTGCTCCTTCCAAATCTATTGTTTCTTTTCCAAGATCAGTGCAGCACTCCCACTTGAGTAATGATCGTTGTCAAAGATCGTACCTCAGCCAGCATGACAGTCTTTTGTAAGCTCCACTTGATCGGAGAGAACAGGATGCTGATAGACAGATAAAGATGCCCGTTGGTTGGGCCAGGTAGGAAGGAGGTGGAGAGACCTGGCCATCGATGTGTCTGAAAGGTCATGATGCGGTCCTATTGTGTTGAGCAGCGTTTGCCCCCGTGGGCCTGCTGGCTTACCTGCAGCCCTCTCCGCTCCGCCCCTTAGGGGCTCACGCGCGCGGAGTCCAGGAAAAAGGGTTTAATTATGTGTGACGGAATGCTGACACCTTCAGGTTCAGGAGCTTAGCGGACCTGCCGGGCCAAGCAGGGCAAGGCAGCTTTTCAAAGTGGTGCTGTGGAGACCTCCACAATCAGAATGGGCGAAGGGGAAGGGGGGTGGGTAGTGGACTGTGAGCTCACTGTGTCATTTCTTGTGATCTAAACTCTGGGACCAACACAACGCTCTCAAAACTCAGTTGATAAAACTCTCGAGTCCTGGAAGCACTCTGATCATGCTCTCAATGAAATGTGCAATATATTGTACGTGTATATTCACATCTTGTCAGCGATGGCAGTTACAAGCAAATGCTTTTGTGCCACTTTATGTCTTGGAAAATAGTGGTTTGAGCATGCCCTTGAAACCCATTCCTAAAGAAATGTTGACAAATTATATACATAATGTATGAACAGTGTGTAGTGTGTTGTAGTAGTAGTAGTATTGGCCCTTTGTATATTTGTTATATCTTTTATATATTCCCAAAGCAATCAAAATTATAACAAGCAATTATGTGTCGTCAAACTTACTATTATCACCATTTGTTAATGGGACCATAACACTTACAATAACACATTGTAGACATTCTTGTCTGATTATAAAGGTACTTGTTATGATAAAATTCTACTTGCTATGATAAAATTTCTATTTGCTAAATTATACTACAGGAATGTCTCTTCAAAGCACTAAAAAAACATTTGTTGCTATGAAATGGATAGCTAACAATAGTTGGTTTTGTTTCAGAATCATCACTGATTGCAAATTTGAAAAACATCCCTCAAAGTTTCCACTAGACCATGTGGGAGCAATGTTGAAAACAGGGACATAAAATTATATAAATGACAGTGATCCTCATTTAAGCAGGGACAATACAACCATTAGTCTCCAAACAAGAACTAGAACTTCAACAGAGAATTGTCTGATGATTCTGCATTGTTTGCCTTTGGGAAAGCAAGAACAGCTAATGGAGAAATCCACCACTGCTCAGGTGTTATTTCAGTAAACACTCATAAGGGACTCCATCCGAAGCCACCATCACCAGCGCTCACGTGACCTGCAGTGGCCGTGCTCGGGGAAAGCTCATTCCTCAGAGGCCTGATCAATAGATGTGTCGTGTGATTAAATGAGATTGAGCCGTCAGCAAGGACGCTTTTTGGTGCATCCCACCTCGGACTGTGCGTGTCCCCGCAGTGCCTCAAACTCCCTCGACTCCCTCCTCACACCTGTGCATTTTCTGCTCCCTCTCTCTCTCTCTCTTTGAAAGATACATCAGCGCGTCGTAGAGTCAGCTGTCTAAAGGCAGCCAAGTTTGAGTGCGGTCCAGTCTGGGGCCCCACTTGCTTCATGGCAAAAACAAGAGAAGAGATGTGCCTTTCATTCTTTTGTGCAGTCAATTCTTTCATCTGTCTTCTGAGGGATTAATTATAGTGTGTTGTTGGCTGGCAGGAGGTCCTCCGTGCTGCCAGGGCCCCCCCACCGTGAACTGAGACTTATTTACAGATATCCCACCGATGAGCAGCCCCTCTACACTCACATATCCCAATTACTGCCGCCGCTCCCTCCCATCATGCACCCCCTCCCAAAACAGGCAAAGCCAACAAAACCCACAGGGCAAATACAGACAAATATCAGGACTGGTCTCAATCCACTCCGGTGTTTCTGTCTCTTTATTTCTTCATTGTCCCGTCTTACCAATTCTTTTTATTTTTATCGCAGGTCACGTGCTATGAGAGCACTTTTAAATCTTCTTCTTTTTCCCCCTTATGTGAAGGCAATAAATACCATCGCGGAGCGGTTTCTCTCTTTGTGTGTGTGCCTCAGGAGTGACATCTTTGATTTCCGTCATGTTTTCTAATTGGCTTTTAAAAATTCCCTTTCTAGCGCTCGGATGGCTGATGTTAGTCAGCGAGTGAGTGTCTGCATAATAGCGGCACATATGATGTGATAATGGCCCCGTTTCCTGCTGTGTGGAGGGATGGGCACGCAGCACTGACCTCCGGCCCTGTGGACTCTCTGACTTTGATGAATCGCTAAATAAATGATGGATTGATGGAAGTGTTTGACTGCTTTGTAAAAGTGTCTGTGGATAGGCAATAGCCAGATAAATACACTAGCGTGGAAAAAGCGCAGCCTAAAAATGTACTAGATTGAATAATAAGAAGATGATTATCATTGTTCTGCTATATGAAATTTTGGAACATTGGGAAAGAAATTGACATATTTGCAGCATGGTCTTGTTAAAGCATCGGTAGAATTATCTTTTTTTATCATTGTGTATTCGGATATAATACAGTACATTCATTTTCATTGAGATCACAGTGAATAAACAAGCAATGTAATCCTTTGGGATTGGTTGGATACAGCACAAGAGGAAATTTAAAGTCATTGCTTAGTGATATTTGTTTTGTACGTGAAACATGTTTTGTTTTCGATTTGGAGTAACGCTGTATACTTCAGAGAAAATACTGATGAGGAAGCGTTATATTGTCAGAGCCAGAGAACGCATTGTCTGTGAACACAAGAGGGATAATGTATTCTTTTGGGGACTCATCGTCACATAGTAATTGATCAAATCTCCTCTCTTCCCACAAATCCCTGTGTTATACTAAAAAAAATATCATTGCAAAGTTCTCTCCCCCTCAAAGTTCAGAGGGAATGAAAAAAAGGGAAAGTTATTAAAATTCATGTGTGCAACTCAGCTTTGCAGCAGATGTTGGTATAATTAAAGAGAGAAAAAAATTAATTAATTTCAGGTTTAATATAAATTTCAGTGATTGGCAGACCTGTGCTATTCAGTGATCGTGTACAAAGAAAATACACTCCCAAACATGTTCGCACACACACACAAGGACGCAGGCACACACACACACACACTCACACACACACACACACATCCAGACATCAGGCACAATAACACATATACTGTATGTTGTAACCTATCAGAAAGAAATATCTAATTATGCCTGAGAGATACTGTATAAAGAAGATATAGAAAGCCAGAAATGAACATAAACAAAGCAAGACTGCGCAAATGCACATACACCCACAAAAGGAAAACAGAACAATAAGTCAAGTAATGCTTTTTAGAAAGAAAAAAAAGAAGAAATTTATAATGTATTGTTTGCTTGTGACAGCTCACACAACTGAAATTTTATTTTTATTTGTTTGCCATTGTCACATGATTCTGTTGGCCTCTAATGTAATTTGTGGATATATACTTGAGCACCTATTTATGGGATATCCATACATGTATGCAATCAGTCACAGATGAAAACACACACTCACACGTGCTCACGTGCAAATACATGCCAGCTGCCCAAGATGCAATTATTGCGGGATGGGTACCTAGGGAGTGGAGGAGTTTTAAAATAAAAGGGACCGTGTGTGATATATAATTCATATGTTGTAGAGATGGGAACAGAGAACAGCTCTTTCATGGAGAGTAATGTGAAAACGCGACTTCAGTACTGGGGCAGAAAAAGATACACATCCCTTTACCCTCATTTCAGATGGATGTCCTCACTTCAGAAGGCAAACAAGGACAAAATGTCCCCTGTGCACACACACACACACACACACACACACACATACACATACACACGTCCTACATCAAGGGAAAAAAAAAACATCTCACTACTGGTATTGCTCTATATGTTCTTCCATTCGTAGTTTTCCTCAGTCTCTTTCCCCCAGTAACTGAAACCATTTAAAAATTGAAAATATATATTTATGAGAATATATAAGTAACCATAAGTGTTCACCTCTATTTTCTGCCATGCTGCGGTATATATTCAGGAATGTATGTTTGTATATTTTTATAGATATTGTTCTCGTGTTAATGAATTCATTTACCGCATATGCCTCACCAAACTATGGTCACAAATTACCAAAAATGAATTCATCAAATACCTCTTCAAAAAAAAAAAGAAACTATGAATATGTTTTCTCTCTAATTGTTTTTGCAGAGACTAAATACCAGAAAGACATTTGCCGATGACTGAACACAAAGCTCTGCGTTTTTGCATAAACTGCAGGTGAGTTTTTCTTCTCTCCAAAATCGCACTTCACACGACCAAATGCAAATTGCCTAATTTTACAATCAATCAGGCATTTATTATGAATAGAAGGGGTGGCGGGCGGGTGGTTGATGTAAGTGTGACCTTCTCATGAATATGCATGTAGCGGATGAGGCAGGCTTCAGTTTGACCCAAACAAATGGGGCGATGGTGAAATGTTATCAGCGTCAGGACAGTGTTCCACGGTTGACGTCCCGGATCGGGGCGGAGGGGGTACGGGAGTGTGTGGCCTTTCTTCAGCATTGCTTGTGACTCCATACTGGATCCCTTTTCTTTTCGTCGTGTCTGATGATCTTATTAGCATCTGGATCAGTAGCAGTAGCAGTAGCTTCCACCTCTCAGATCTGCATCGTGATGGATTTGAGGCACGCACTCATTTCTGAATGATGTTTCTCACGCAATAATATCCCTCAACTTTGCAATTATACATGTGTATTAGTACATTTAGTTTAGTAGTAATTATTTAGTGATCTTAAACATAGTGATATTATTTGTGAAGCAATTAGCATAGTGTTTTATGTATGCAAGGTGCTATACAATTGAAGTTTATTATTATTATTATTATTATTATTATTATTATTATTACCTATTTATCAAATTGTTAATAAATGTGAACTCTGTCAAATAGTGAAATATTGTCATGTCGCTGTGAATATTTGACATTTGCAAAAACTTAATAATATAAACATTTATATATGGTAGAAATGGGAGCTTACTGTTCAGTTTTTTCTTTATTAATGCATCTCCCTCAACCAAGCACATAATATTGGATGTCCGTAAGGTTCCTAGTTAATTACATGTTATATTCTATATTTGATTTTGAGACATTTTATTTGTTTTTGAAAGCATTCGTGTAGTTTCTTGGTGAGGTTACCAAAGGGCAAAATGGTTTATTTTCTAAACTTTTTGTGAACAAAATATTGCATCTGAAAAAATGAGGTGAAATTGATTAATAGCACTGATATTAATGAAGTATGTGAGATTTTCCATGCGTCCAGTGACAAATAGATATGTGTATTGCGTTTTAAAATGGTCTTTCCTTTATGTCTGTTCAATGCATATGTGTGTGTAAGTGTGTGTGTATGTGTGCGCGCGTGTGTGTGTCCATGTGTGTGTGTGTGCGTGTGTGTGTGCATTTGTTTTATGTAATTGGCCTCCACTCCACTGTGTGTGTCAATGGAGACAGAGAGAGAGAGGACAGGCAGGATTTTAATTGGCTCCGGTCCTGTGGTGGAGAGCAGTGGGAGCCGAGGCGGGCTCCTGTCCTGACCGCGTCTGCCAGCTCTCCAGCAGCCTGGGCTGCGAGCTCGCCCATGCGAAAGAGAGCGAGGGACTACGGACTCCTGCGGTCCAGCCTGTCAGTGCAGGGAGGGGGTGACGTGTGTCTGTGTGAGGAACCCAGTGCAGGTGGGAATAACAGCAACATAACGCAGAGCCTCTGAGCCCCGTGCCTTGAAGGCCTTCACTCAGCATCGCTCCCTCTCTCTTTAAAGTTTGATTAAAGCCTGCCCCAGTCTGTTTGGCCTGTGTCTGTGATTTAGCACAGCTTCCCTACAAAACCCCCACACCAGCTCAACGAGGGTGTCCCAAGGCCAGTCAGCAAGTGCGACTCCAGCTGTGGCCTGCCCCACTCCCACATCTACATGTAAACAGGGTGGACAAAGAGGGAGGGAGAGACAGAGAGAAACAGAAAGAGAAAGACAGAGTGAGAGAAAAGAGAGAGAGAGAGATGGAGAGAGTGAGAGAGAGAAAGGGGGGAATTGGAGGATATTTTCAAATTCAGCAGATGTGAGTCATTTCATCTTGTGATTCAAATGAGTTTTGCGTTTGTGTGAACAGATGTCCCGGCCCCGCCTCCTTTATCAGCATTAGCTGATTGGGTTTTAGCATGCGGCTCTCGGTACGGCTGCCTCCCAGGTAAGTCACGGTAATATCCGTCCCAGCAGCTGTAGGGCGGGGGGAGGGGGGGCGGGGGGGTGGGGGTTCTTCTGAACACTCAATCAACTCCGGCCCTGAGGAACGCCAGGCTTCTGTGGAATTTCTGAAGTTTCACTTTCATTTATGGCGCCCATAAAGGGGTTATTATGGCCTCCCAGCCCTCATCACCCCCCACCCCACATACACACACGCTTGCATACTCCACAATGGCCTCTGCGCTTGGGCTCTGGAACTTTGGGTACCTGTGTGAGGGAGGAGGAGACAGCACGCTTCCGCCTGATCCGTCAAAAGGCAGCGCACCAGAAACCCAGTCCGCGCAAACAGTGCCTGAACTCAGTCTCCGTGGGTCGATGAAGTACACCCCTCCCTTCTCCCTCTCCATCTACCAGCCCTCCCTCCCTCCCTCCCTCCCTCTGTCTGTCTGCTCATTCTTCAGCGGGCCCGGCAGCGGAACGGCCCGGAAAGAGTCAAACTGGGCGCACCTGCAGCAGGAGGAGCGCCTCGCAGCGAGCCCTCGGCTCTAACGATCTCAGCGGGTTCAGCGTGGGGCGTCTCCCATTGTGCAGGGCCGGGCCCCGCCGCCGCCGCCGCATTAGCATACGGAGCGGAGCGACGAGACGCCGCGCGCACCGTGTATCAGAGACCGCGCCCGGAGCCGCTCACGGCGTATCAGAGACCCCGCCCGGGGCCCCCGTGTCGTGGAGCCGTCGGAGACCGCGCGTCCCGCCTTCGCCGCAGTCGATTTGTCAGGAGCGTGACGGCGCCCGGCCCCGGCCCGGCGGGCCTCTTGTTTGCGCGCGCGAGCGGCGGTGCCGCGGCGGGACCTGCTCCTCCACCGCCGCACCTGTTCCCAGCCCCGGAGATCATTTACACACCGAAATAAAGCCCACCTCTGGCCCTGAAGAGGAGAGGGGGAGGAGAGAAGAGAGGGAGAGAGAGAGTGGGAGAGAGAGAGGGAGCGGGAGAGAGAGAGGGAGAGGGAGAGGGAGGAGAGAGAGCAGGAGAGAGAGAGAGAGAGGAGAGAGGAGAGAGAGAGGAGAGAGAGAGAGAGAGGAGAGAGAGAGAGAGAGGAGAGAGAGCAGGAGAGAGCAGAGAGAGAGAGAGCGGGAGAGAGGGAGTGGGAGAGAGAGCGGGAGAGAGAGAGAGAGCGGGAGAGAGGGAGTGGGAGAGAGAGAGATAGAGAGGGAGAGGGAGCAGGAGAGGGAAAGAGAGAGAGAGAGAGAGCGGGAGAGAGAGAGAGAGAGAGAGAGAGAGGGAGAGGGAGCGGGATGGCGGGGAAGAGCCGGGCTCAGGAGTGCCGCCTCCCCGGCCTCCCCGCTCCCCTTCCCGAGAGTTTATCGGATGCGCTCAGCTTCGGAGCTCATTAAAACGCACCCATTATCCCGACATTTGCACGCATCACATGCAAAACTAATTTACTTGTAAGAAATTAAAAGTTCATTTTAATTGAGCTCGCGCTGCAGTATGCAAATGAGGAGTACATTATGTACATCGATGCGGAGACAACACTTTTGAAAAGCGGCCTTAACCCTTTCCTGGCCCTGATGAAACGCGACATTTGAGTGTTTGTGGGAGCAGCGGTTTGTCAGGTACCCGGGCACCTTGTCTGCACAGCTTGTCCTACGGGAGGTTGGGCAAAATTCAGCAGCTTCCTCCACGCCACTAAATAACCCCGGAGAAATCGCTGTTTCAATTCCCAATATTGCGACGCCTGTTTCATACTTAAGAATGAGGGCAATAACGCCGCTGGGCCTGGCTGGAGGCGAAGCATCACACACCGAATTAGTCTTCACCGCCGAGATTCCTTTGTGCCCCGTCTGCGCCTGAGCGAATCCCCGCCATCTTCAAACGATCCGTCACTGAACGCAGAGGTAAAGACAGCAGTTTGCCGTTCATCTTCAAAGCAAAGGGGAGGGGGAGTGGCGCGGCAATGGGGATGAATCAGGCGATATCTGCTCTCAGCTGAAAATGGCGTTTGCATGATTTTGTTATGCAATGGAAATTGGTGCCGGTTGTAGTTCTGAGAGAAGGTGGACAAAATCATTTTAACAATGGATGTCTTTTTTTCTTTTTGGCAGCGTTTAGTTGAGAAGTCAAATGAAATACCTGAGCAATGAAGATTTGATCATTGAGAACAG
The DNA here is from genome assembly GCF_018555375.3 of Anguilla rostrata. Taxonomy (NCBI): domain Eukaryota; kingdom Metazoa; phylum Chordata; class Actinopteri; order Anguilliformes; family Anguillidae; genus Anguilla; species Anguilla rostrata. The sequence continues at coordinate 27,126,551 of NC_057948.1, forward strand.
TGTTTTCTCTCTTGTGGTGTCTCATGTCAAGCTCATTCATAAATTCTCAAAACAATCATGTATGCATACACATGCATGTACTGTATGTATGTTACAAACATATACAAATAAATGTTTGTATGATTATTTCGATTGGATTTTAATGATTTTCAAATTCATTTGGAATCAGATATGTAACAACAATAACATTCCACAATGATATGACGGTATTTGTGCATCTCATAGATATTTATTTCTGTATCTCAAATTATTGTATAAATAATTACACCCAGAAAATATAGGAACGCATAATGCTTTTACAAATGTAATTGGAAACATTTAACACAACGGACAAGGCTCAATAACTGAAGCTATGAAGCATTCTCCTTTGGACCCAGAATACATATGGGCTTTGCTTAGGTGGGGGTCAGAGGTCAGGGAAGGACATCACAGTTGGCAATAAGTAAGATGGAGCTGAGCCTTTTTTCCTCCCGCTGCAGCTAACAGATCCCAGGAGGGTTTGTTATAAAGGACAAGGGGCTGGCTCCGGTGACCCTGATGACATATCAATACTCGGTAATCCAGGGCAATGACGTCCCAGTCCCTCGGAGTGTGACGAGCAGGGGCGGGCTTCGCAGCCCCCTCTCCCCCTGGGGGGGCCGCAGTGCTCCACAGAGCTGTAAACCCAGGTGTAACCGTTTGAGCTAATTGTTCCGTTGGTGATTGACCAATTCCGACCAAACTGAAGTGCTTCGCCCGTCTCAATAAACAGCTCTAAGTAGGGAGGCACTCATTAATGAGCAAGCAAAGTCAAACGGTTAAAGGTCGCTTTCTGAGCGTTGAGTTTTTCCAGCATCCTGCCATGTACTGTACACTTTGCACTTAACTGAGCTTCGGTGTTAAATAACAGCATATGGATTGCGCAATTAGCTAACCGAGTTCCTCCCTCCCTTCTCCTGCCTCTCCCTCTCGGAAGTTTTATTTCCTTGCATTATAGATGATCCTCAGAGCCGTACAGCTTTGTGTAGCTTTACTCATTATTGTGAATAGATGCTCTGTGAGTAAGGGGCTATAATGAGGAAGATTTTGATTTTACAGCGCCTGCAGTTTTCACTCGGAACCTGGGGGGTGGGGGGGGGATGACGCTCTGCTGTAAGAAAGTTCCAGCCAGACAGAGATACAGTAACTTTCCAGCTAACACTGTCATTAAGCCACCCCACCTGTGTGAACGGGCCCCTGAGCAGGGCCCCGACGCTGCCTGGATGTGGCCCTCATTAACAGCCCTGTGCTTTTCGGTAAAGACTGTAAGCCCCCGTATGAATAATGCATCGGGCCCGTCCCGTGTGCTGCGGAAGACAGGAGGAGAGGAGGGCGACCGGCACGTGGAGGAGGAGGGTCCGACCCGCATGTGAATGGCACTGGTGTTCAGTTGGCACGGTCTTAAAGGGATGTGCCCTGAGCTGGCACATACGGGCCTGTAATGAGGAAAGTGTGGATTTGGCACGGGCCCTAATAGGATCAAAGTGTCCATTTGGCTCACAGCTGACAGACAGTGGTGCGTGGCTGGCAGGCGCCCAGCGAGGGTGGTGCAGCGCTGGCACACAGATGGCTGCGAGAGCGGCACGATCCTGGCAGACGCACAAACACATGCACACGTGCTGCACACGCTTACACACACACATATACAAGCATGCACGCACACACACGTGCTGCACACGCTTACACACACACATACAAGCATGCACACACATGCACGCACACACACGTGCTGCACACGCTTACACACACACACATATACAAGCATGCACACACATGCACACACACACACGTGCTGCACACGCTGACACACACACACATATACAAGCATGCACACACACGCACACACACACATGTGCTGCACACGCTTACACACACACACATACAAGCATGGACACACGCACACACACACACGTGCTGCACACGCTTACGCACACACACATACAAGCATGCACACACATGCACACACACACGTGCTGCACACGCTTACACACACACACATATACAAGCATGCACACACACGCACACACACACACGTGCTGCACACGCTTACACACACACACATACAAGCATGCACACACACGCACACACACACACGTGCTGCACACGCTTACACACACACACTCATACAAGCATGCACACACATGCACACACACACACACACGTGCTGCACACGCTTACACACACACACACACACACACATACAAGCATGCACACACACGCACACAGACGTGCTACACACATGCACACACATTTGCATGCACACACACGCACACACACACACACGCGCATGCACACACGCGCATGCACACGCACGCATATGCTGCACACACACATATGCACATGCATACACGTGCATGCTCACACACACACACATATACACACATTCTGCACACTCACACGCAAACACACACACACACACACACACACACGGACACAGAGTAAGAAAGGCTGCTTTCACATTAATTGTGTGCATGTGTGTTTGTGTGTGTGGTGTTTGTGTGCAGTAGATATCTCGATGTGAGTGCACATTTGTGCATCTCTCTGTGGTTTATCTATATAACAGTAGGGTATTCTAATGTGTATCTGTGGCATGGTAGCATATCTCAATATGTCTAAAGAATTGTTGACTTACTCAGTACTGCACTTGAGTAGCATTTTGTTATTTTGATGTGTCTGTCTAATAGTAGGATACCTCAATATGTCTGTAAATAAATTTCTTTACTTCTGTGATTCTGTGAGGCAGTTGGTTATCTGTTTATTTGTAGCCTAGGGCATTTATTATTGTATTGAATAAATGGAGTGGTGGGTATCCCCATGTGAGCAGAGCGGTGTATTTTTTTGTGTTTTTCTGATGAACAGTTGCATATTTGAGTGGGTTTGAGAAGTCGGGGTGAAGCGTGATGGTAATACTAAATCAAATGCAATGATAGCTGTGTGATTTATCTTCCGGAAGGCTGAGGAATCACGCCATGGAAACGGCAAACAACGGGTTTGGAATGATCCGTCAACATTCCAAGGAGAAAGCTGACGGCATTAGTGCCTTGAAACAGTTAATCCTGGAAAAGTGAGAGAGAGAGAGAGAGCGACTGCTGGTTGGAATATTTTGTCCCCTCTGCTAAATTCTAATGCAAATGTGTTTTTTTTTTTTCCCCCTCCCCCCCGCTCGTCATGTCTCCCCCTCTCTGTTCCTTTTGTCTCAAAATTAGTGAAGCAGAGTGCTCGGGCGGCTAATTACGTATTCAAATGAAAGAGGCTCGTTAATGTTGCACAGGGGAGAGTGGAGATGATTGGGAGAGGGCGATGGAATCGGAATGAGCGCTCGGGTGTTGGCGGCAGTGCATCTGGAATCAGCGGAGCGCGTTCCGGCAGATGTCACCTCCCGGAGGGTGGGGCGGGGAGGGGGGGGGGTGTGGGCTGGTGAGGCGGGGGTGGGGGGTGGTTGGGGGGGTGGGGGGGGGGGACAGTACTGGACAGTTGATACTCTTTTGAAGTGGTCTGAAATCTAGTGCTTTGACGCTGCAGAGGACACAAAGGAGGACAGGTCGCTTTCGGCTGCGTGCGGGGGGGAAAAAAATCCTAATGAAGAGAAAAAACTGCGCTTTTCCTCACCATGCGAATTACCGAGCGCTCTGCTCAGCTGTGACCTGCTGTGTCTGTGCTTGTAACCACTGATGTGATTACAATGGTGTTATCCACCAGACACCAGCATGTGCTCGAGTGCAGAGCAGGAACTGGCTTCATTCTGAATTGTTTTGACTGCACTGGGTTGACCACAAAAAGTAGCTTTTACTATTTTTAACATCACTATGCGCATTAAAACACGTTTGCAAAATATGATGCCTCTAGTACAGATAAGGGTATTGTTATGAGCCTCAATGTGTATGACTCATACAGGCTCAGGGCATGGCTCTGTCTTAGTCCTCTGCCCACTGTAAATGCATACTGTACCCCATGGGAATTATCTCTGTGTTCATGTTCATAATCAGATTTCACTAGTCATCCCAAATGTCACAACAGACTGTTACTGAGGGCGGATCCAGTCATCCACTCTGCTGGACTGGCGTATGTCATTCCAACACACGCAAAAATGGCTCCCCCTCTTCTTGTCCTTCCTCTGACGTCCTCTTCAGACTCTTCCTTGTCTCATTTTTCATTCTTCCCCCACGCTGTACTTCTCTGATCTGTCTCTCCTCCCTTGGTGCCCTCCCCCTGCTCTGCCTCTTCCCCATTCCCTCTCTTCTCCCTCTCTCTCTCTTTATCTCGCTCACCCTTTTGAGTGTGACTGTGAGATCATGTGTGCCCACATGAGCAAGCCATAGGCAGGATGCCATTTCATAGATTCCTCTTCTATTCACAGACACACACACACACAGGCACCACAGGCATGCACACACACACAGACACCACACACGCACGCTTGCACGCGCACATGCACACACACGCACACACACACAGACGCGCATGCACGCGCACATGCACACACACGCACACACACACAGACGCGCACACACGCACGCACATGCGCACACACACATACACGCACACGCACGCACACACACATACACGCACATACTCACACATACATGCACACACACACACAAGCATACACATGCACACACACACACACACACACAGACGCGCACACACGCACACGCACACATGCACACACGTCCTAATTTAAGTAAAGCTCACCTCTCCCCCTCTCCCATTCTGTATTCATTGGGTGTGTGTTGTCAGGCCCATGCCCTCAGGCCTCCTCCCCATGGCCTGCAGGTATCCTTCCACTGGGCCTGTAAAGCCCTTATTGATCTTCCGGCTGCTGGTGGGATGCATGGAGGTCCCAACGGGCTGAGGCTATGGGGCAAGTAGCCCCTGCACCTACAGTACACACCAGTGACATCACTCCCAGGGGGCCTCTGCGTGTGCACGGGGAATCACACCGACTGCTGCCCTTCAGGCTAGAGAGGAGAGTGTGTTTCCTCCTTCCACCCATTAGTGTGGCGTTATTTTATACTGCTGTACGCCTGTTCACCTGGCTTCCTGATCTGGTCTGACGCGTGTCCACAAAATGCCACCGGGCCACCAAATCGCTTTTGCCCCACAGAGGTCGGACCAGGCTGGGTCACTTCAGACTCTTAGAGATTTTCCAGCACCGAGAGCATTGTGATCAGCATTGTGATGTACTGATCCATGCTAATTTGGCGCGCAGGCATAATTTCTTCTGGCCTGCCTACACGCAAGCTGTGAACAAAGGTGACTGCACTGTGTGACTGCCTGCAGAATGCTGCCACTGCTGATCGCAACAAACAACCAGTGACAGACCAAAATATTATGCAATCTACTTTTTTTTAATGAAAACCACAACACTGGACTGGAGCCAAAGTCAATGCAGTCCTGCTGATACAAGCAGTGCTAAGGTTATAGTGGTAGATAATTTAATGGCAATGGTGCTGTACTGTGCCTCGCAGATTTGATCAGATTCTGTTCAGGTTCAGCTGGTATCCTCCTGGATTCTAGCCCCACAGTGGCAACGGGTATCTTCTCCCCCTGGCTCCTGTGGGGAGCTGAGAGAATCTATTTAAACAGAGAAGATACTGCATCAATGAGGTTCTAGCATCTCATGGTAATGCACAATGAAAAAAAGAGTATTTTCATTCCTCCGTTCAGCATTCTATATCTTGTGGTCAAATGTCAATTTTTCTCCAACAGAAGATTTCTCTTTTATTTTAAAAATAAACTGATTCCTCTGGAAATCATCTTTAAAAAGTATTGTAAAAAAAAAAAAAAATCATTGTGTTTGAAAAAAAAGTGTTATGCTTTCTTCATAATGAGCATGAGTGCATTTGTGCTTGAAGTAAATAATAATAATAGGACGAAGAAAAATTATGATGACAATTTTCTTTATATGAAATTATTTCTCCCCACCCCACCCCAACCCCCATGAATGTATATTGCCCAGAGGCTAGCGATGCTGCTGGTGCAGTGTTTGTTAATAGATGGAAACAGTGGGTAGTGATCCTAATCCTGGGCTCTAGTATCCATCCTCTCTCTCTCTCTCTCTCTCTCCCTCCCTCCCCCTCTCTCTCTTTCTCTCTCCCCCTCTCTCTCTGTTCACCCACCCTCTTTCTCCCCTCTCTCATTTTTCATCCCTCTTACCCTTTTTTTTTGTTCTGACGGAGATGCATGGTGGTTCTAATTTGGCATGCAGACATTAATTCCAGCACAGCTGCTGTTTCCTCCCTCTCCCCGAAGGCTTCTCTCTAATGTGTAGCTTCAGAGACGTGCTGCAAATTAACACCATTTGTTCCACAGAGCATGCCTTCTTCTCTACACTACATGCATATCTTAGTGCTTGATGTTTGTCTGAATGTTAAAAAAGGGGGAAAATGCCAACCGAAAATTAAAGATGCTAACCCCCCCCCCTTCCAAAAAAAGAAGAAAGATCTCACTCCCCTTTTAAATGCCCTTTGGTTAAACCTTGTGATTGAAATATACTCTGTTGTATTAGTGCAAACCACATTATCTATGTTTCTTCTAGGTTCCATGGTGTGAGAAAGCCAACACTACATTTCCCTGGTACTACTGGGTGCCCAAAGCAGACAGGTAAGTAATAAAATGGTTATGTATGCTTTATATCAGTTCATGGTACTAAGGTCTTAATCCAAGAATTAAAAAAAAATCATGCCAATAAATCCTCTTCCCGGATTTCCAAAAAGGTTATCTTCAAAAAGCAGGTTGTGAACAGGTAGCCATTGGTTATGATTTTTTTTTTTTTACAAGATCTGTATTCTATATTGACTAAATGAAATAGCATTGACTAATGTTTGTTGCATCCTTTAACTTTATATTTTCATATCCTGTAGTTAATTGTGTATTATCTGTTTGGGGTGGGCCAGGAGAAGAGTTTTATATCAAACCTGTACAAACACAAAGAAGAGTTTAAAAATATGTTAGTGTATTTAAATATATCTGGGGCCTGAAATTCCCCATACATTTGGGGAGTAACAATTTATTAATCTCTAATTAGCCAGTAATTTCAGTAAATGCGATTACTGAGTGGATGTGGACAAAGGTAATCAGGTGTTGTTCAGCTGCAATTTGTTTCCCAGTCAGAGTAAACCACGCACAGGTGGCAGAGAACAGGAAGTGATGCGGGGTGGGGAGGGCTGTGTAAGCAGCCTGCAGGCGGTCTCAGTGTAGACACACCTCGTTGTGGAAATACTCTTGTGGCAGGTGCAGAATGGGGGAGGAAGCTACACTTAGTTGAGAGAGAGAGAGAAAGAGGGAGCGAGAGAGAGACAGAGAGAGAGACAGGGAGAGAGAGAGATATTCAGCACTCAGCACTACTTGGAACACTGCCATTACATCTGCTCTGCTACACTGGCTGTGTGATGTCACTGCTTCTGCTGTCTGCTCTACCACTCTGCCTGCATGATGTCACTGGCTCAGCTGTTAGTTTTGACTCTGGTCAGCTCCCTTGTAATTCTAACAGATGAATTGTGTACTCCTGCTCATAATTTCATTTTGGATCTCTTGTCTACAGGATGTATGAATGCATTCAATTCCATAGGGAATCACCCAAGTTAATTCAGATATCTCTCTGCTTTGTGTCTGTAGCTATGAAGTTGGAAAGCTAATATGGGCATCTATAAACTGGGTTAGAGATCACAGACATGTTTCTGGTATAGTGCAGAGACAATGGCACTCACACACATGATGTTCTCTTTGGTATGGGATGCTTCCACAACACTTACCAGAGGTGAAACCTTGAGCCTCTATTTGTCTATGTGTTTCTCACAATGATATGTTTGCCCCATTTCCTAAGATTAAGACCCTTGTTGTTCCAAAACTCTCCACAGCCAATCAGAGAAAACACTGCCTTTAATTTCTTGCATTGGAGTCAGCAGAAGTGGTCAATTGATCAATCAATCGATCAATCTATCATTCAATCAATCATTTAAACAAAGCCAGCTTCTTGAGAAGAACTCTGTTCTGGTAGGAATCGATTTATTATGGGCATTGCCTACTAAGAATAACCTTTCTATATTTAGCATATTCAACATAAGCTCTATTCCACCAGAAAGAAACTGTTGCTTTTCATTACTGGGGAAGAGAAGTCCACCAGAACTAGAGTTGGAGACATTCGGCGATTGTCATGGGTAGAACATGGAATAACTGGATCAGTCTTTTCTTCAGAGCTGTGCCATTCAAAAAAACTTTATAAATTAGTTTCTAACATGAGTCTCATGTAGCCCTACAGTCATTCACTTTTAATAGCAACAGGGCTAAATTGTGATGTGCTCAGCATCACAAAATAGCATAACTGATAGCATGACCATTTGCTCTGTCATAAAACTATAATTATTTTTACAGTATGCAAGAAAAATAAAAAAAAAACAAATTTATTGGGGCGATATATTCTGGGAAGTCAATGGGGAAGGGCTAGGTGAAGCCAGGTCGTAATTTAATCATTTTGGTTATTTTATTATTGTGATATTTATATTCTGGGAATGTTCACAGTGAAATTGCTTTGTGCCACCTTGAATGGTTTTATGGGTGAAATCCACTTTGTTAATGACCTTGTTCAGAAATTTTACTTTAACAGCCTTTATTTATTTATTTATTTTGTTTACATTTGGAAAGGTAAAACAATATTTTAAAACTGCTTAATATATAATTAATAAATACCAAGCTGCTCCTCTACATAAAAAGTTTATGAGAGGAGATATCACCTAAGCCCGTATAGCTGATGTAAATAAGTGTACCTCTGGTATGCACACAGACAACACAGTGACTTGATAGGAGAAAATCCTCTTATTATTGGAAAAGATTATTGCAACTGCAGATGGGGAACTTGATGAGTCTGCAGGGGCATCTTTGTTGTCTGGGATTGAAATTGCTTATAGATATCCTGTGATCACCATGGGCCTCTTTGTTAACTGCTCTACTAAGAGAAGAAATGAACGTTGGCTTTTATGGTGTGTTTTGAATACAAGCAAGTCATAGGTGGTTAGTTTGACGCTGGAACTACGTATCAATAAAAAAGCCATATTTGACTGTCCAAAGCCTTTTTCAAAGACATCAAAGTAACAGTGCGACACTGAACGTTTGGTTTTGTGGTTTGGCTGTTGTACTTAGGCTTGGGAGAGTTGTCCAGATATAAAATACTAGCATATGATCTCTTCAGCAGGGAACAGGCTTACAGCTCAGTTAGACCATACCAAACATTTAATCATTCAATGTTAATCCTTAACACCACCTGACTTTATATCAGTTCTGTACATGTGTGTATGTGTAAATGTAAATGTAGTTCCCAAACCTGCTAAGAGGGAAATCAAATTTTGGAAGCACGTGAATCATAGTGACCCCGCACACACATCAATACAAAACCCTGCTGCAATACTAAGAGTTGAGCAAAGAAAATAATCCCCTCACTCAGCTGGTCCTGAGCCTTAGTTCACCACGTACACTAACACATACTAACACCTCACTGACAGACACATACACAGACACCGACGCACACACCTAACATCACATATGGTCATTGTTGTTGTAGGATGGTTAGTATTGTTTTTTTAATTATTATTTTTTTATTAATCCATCATCCATATTGTACCATGTTTTCTTATTTAACCTGCTTTGGCAACACAAATGCCTGTATTTGTCATGCCAATAAAAAGCTTTGAAATTTGAGAGAGAGAGAAAGAGAGACAGACAGAGAGAGAGTGAGAGACAGAGAGTGAGACAGACACGGAGACAGAGAGAGAGACAGAGAGAGCGCGAGAGAGAGAGAGAGAAGAGAGAGCAGAGGAGCAGAGGAGACGAAGGAGAGAGAGAGAGAGAGCGAGAGAGAGAGAGAGAGAGAGAGAGAGAGAGAGAGAGAGAGACAGAGAGTGAGACAGACATGGAGACAGAGAGAGAGACAGAGAGAGCGAGAGAGAGAGAGAGAGAGAGAGAGAGATTCTCGGCTTGTTGTGCAGGATGATGAAATAAATAAATAAGCGCCCGGCTGCCCATGAATATTGCATTAGTAGGCGAGCGGGGAAGGCGCGCTGCCGGAACATCTGGCCCTGTCCACAGGGACCCTTGTGGCAAGAAAGCTGCAACTTCGGAAAAAAAAAACTGGTAATAAAAAATAAAAAAAAACAAGAGCAGGGCTTCACATCATATGGCTGATTTGTTTTGCTAATTTGATTTTAACACCAGTAGCCACAAGCGCCAATAAGGCATGAAAGGCAACCAAGGGTACTTTAAAACTATGATGGAGAAATACTGCTCGAGATTCACATTTATCATACCTTTATTATCTGATTTAAGTGTGCACCTTTGTGGTCATTGAGCTTGCGCTCAATAGCCGACATCTTAAAGCTAAGACCGCGGAAACATTTTGGCTTTCGGTGTTGAGTTCGTCGCAGACGACCGCCCTGAATGGTTTCATCAGACTTTTTTTCTCAGTTGCTGAGGTCTGTATTAAATGGCTTATTGTTCACTTCCGTGTGTGTGGGAAAGAGGCTATGAGCCGATGGAGAGACCAAGCCTCAACTGCACTGTGAAATGCTGGATTATAGAGAAAGCGAGTGGGATCTGCATAATTGTAGCAGAGGAATTCATCCTGTACGCGGAAGTGCACAATTAGAGGTGCCTTGCTCTGCATCTCCTATTTTGGCCAGGCATGTGCACAAACCTCTGTTTAGGGACACTAATTTGGTCTTCTGTGTGGGTGATGGAAAGAAACAATGGACTAATTTCATTGAATAATATCAAGCTCTTTATTGGTTCTATTTCCCACGCCCAGTAGCCAATCTCAGAATTAGATAGCATAAATAAATAGTCATTGCTCACTTTCTTTTCAATTTATGTATGAATGCTTTTTATCTGATATACTGCATGTGCCTTGAATGTATGATAGCCTCTATTTTGTTCAGCTGAGGAATACATTCTTAATCAGGTTATCACTCTTGAGTTTATAGATCAAAGACAATGACAGCAGCAGGAATCAAAGAAAGATTCTGAGCAAATAGTTTTCAGTCTGGATCTGCCTGTAATACGTGGAAATATAAAGCACAAAAAAATTAATATTATATTGCAGCTGAAGTTAGACTGTTATTTGAATAAATTTCCCCTTTTCTCATTTTCCCATTCCCATTATTGTACTCTTAATTTGAATACTTGCAATTGCTCAGTAGTTGACAAAATTCTGTTCTTGATTTTTAATAGTGTTCTTCGAGCTATATAAGTGTATCAGTCAAAGAAATGACCAAGTAATCAAAAAACCTGCATTCAGCCCCATTTTGAAATGTTAATGAGGGAATGCAATTTGACTGATGTTATTGCAGCTCTGAATAGCTGTGCAATGCTGTGCGTGATAGGTGGGTTGGTGCCAGTGCTCTTGTGCTTGGATAGGGCGGTTCACCCAGTCTTTCACGGGGGCCCAACTGCACAACACAAATCCGTCATGATCCGATGCTCTCGGGTTGCACCGCTGGAGGAGAGCGATACGCAGTCGCAGGGCATGAAATCTCGGCTTGGGTGACTCAGCCACAATAAGGGAGGGATGGAGTCAGCTGTGGTGTTCGGAGTTCGCTTGAATTCACTCCTTTGGGAAATACAGCAGGTTGTCGTGTTCAGCGTCCCGTCACACTGGGGCAGGCAGCAATGTTCAGGTTTCAGTCCAAGATGAGTTATGCATTATAGTTCTGGGCCTCTAATAAGTTCAGGAAAAGAGAACTGTGTTTAGGAACACCCAGCACTGGAGCCTAAAACAGAAGGGCTCGGATGGAACTTGTAATCACAGACTAATATGCGAGAGATTTCGTGGGTAAAACGAAGTGCATGATTGTGCGTGCGCGTGACATTTTGACATTTTGACATTTTTCGACATTGTTCGAAATGTCATCTTGATTGTCATTTTGCCTTCATTTTTATGGCCCCATTCTACCTTTCTTCTGACTTCAACACTCTTCTGTGGCTCAGGTCTCATGATTCTTTAGAACGTACCATTTATTCAATTTGTTCATTTCAGTCTGTTTAAAGCCTGCGCATTTGCATTCAGCAGCCGAGGGACGTTTTTGCCGGTGATTATGCAGGGATGGAGGTGGCTGCTGAGAATGCTCCTGCTGTTTCCTGAAAATACATTCAGTAGTGCAGACAGCAGGTCTGCACCTTGCTCTGAATACAAAGCCAAGTCAGAAGTCTGTTCATGTTGAATATGTGCGTGTCATCTTCTGATGTGTCTGCGTGACAGCTACCTGAGATACTGGAGCCTGAGTCTAGGCGGATGCTGTCGGATTGCGACAATCATGCAAATTTAACTGAATAAAATTTAAATGAATGGCTATTGAATAAGTGCTCACAAAATTAAGGTCTCAGCTCACTGTTTTGTGAAGGACTTCAATCAGTTATAATTGAAATGCAGCGCTGTTTGATAAAAATGAGATAATCTGTGCAAAACTTGATTTGCAACCAAATAACGTGCAGTACAGTTTCACAAAATGTGGATTGTATGTCGTTATGAGGGACCTTGCATTTTAATGTCGGAAGCCTCTGAGGTCCCCCCCCCCTTCTATTTTTTTGCTCCTTCTCTTTCTTTTCTCTGTCTCTATGGCTCTCCCTCATTTGGGGCCAGTGGTACCACAGGTGTGGGGAGCTTGATACCAACACATAGACATGAATCAAGTAAAGTGGCTCCCCGGTCACCTCTTAATCATACTGCACGTCACAGGTGGCACAGTACCTTCTGCCTGCACGAGCCCATGGTCACACGCTTCCTGCCTGCCATGCGTGGTCCCTCGCTCCTGCTCTTCTCTCTTCTCTCTCTCCTTTCTCGTCTCTCCTCTTTCCCTCTCTCTCGTCTCTCTGCTTTCTCGTCTCTCTCTCTCTCTGTCCTCTTCTCTCTGCTCTCTCTCTCTCTTACTCTCTCTGTCTTTCTCGCTCTCACTTTCTCTGTCTCTTTCCCTCTCCCTTTCCCTCTCTCTCGCTCACTCTCTGGCTTTCTCTGTCTCTCTCTCTCACACTCTGTCTCTCGCTCTCCCTCTAAATTCAATTCAATAATGCTTTATTCGAATGGCTGCATAAAAACAATATTGTCAGAGCAATTAACAATGAAATTATGACACATATAGCACATAGTTAATACAGTGGAATAATATAAGTGCTAAATAAAGACATAAATAAAGAAAAACAAAGAAAGGAAAACCTATATACATTACAAATAATGGAGATTAAAAATAGTGCCTCAGTATTTGTCCTTCATTTTGTTATTAAAGGCCACATATTTTGCAGCCAGTGCCACTCATTAAATTTTCTCCCCTAGTATAAAAGGAAGATATTCCGCATTATTGCAATTTGGGAAGTCTAGGAAAAGTTCTGGTTTTCGAACGAAAGTTTTTCCTTATGTCCTGGTATGACATTCTGTAAGGAAGTGTAGCTCTGTCTCTAGTGGGAGCACAGCCTGTCGTCTTTGAGCAGGTCTGCCTATGATGGCTGGGTTCTATGGCCTGGCTGTACATTGTCAATCAATGTCTGTTTGTTCAGTTCAACTTTTAAGTGTACATTTATTATTTGTTTACATTGATTTAATTACATCAAAAGATTCCCCCCCTACACCAGTTTCAGTTTAAAGAATAAGCCCTCATGCCAAATAGAATCAAATGCTTTCAGAAAGCCAACGAAGCAAGCCAAAATCCTGATTTATTTTGGATCACATATTTATACTCTAGGGTGTGCTGGGTGAAAATGTGATCAGATGAATAAAACACGAGCTCTTTTTCAACAAGAAAAAGGTTGTTATACAGCCATGTACTGGGTGTAATCTGTCGAATAATTATTAACAAATCCTGGATCATTGACTTCTCTTAGGCATCAGTGTACAACTCAGTTCAGGAAACCTGCAGAATTGCATGGCTCTAATTGTTTTGCTGTGTTTATTCCCATTTCCAGTAGAAGATCTTAATTTCTTGTTATTCAAGCACTTAAAAATCATTATTTCAAAAGCAGAGACAGCATTTGGTTACACGCATTACATGCCTTCCAAATGTCAATCACATTTTTAAAAAAATGATTCCTACAGCCAACTGAAATTTTTTTATTGGATTTCATTCTTATTGATTGTAAAAAAAAAAAAAAATTCGGATGACTTTCATATGGACTGCTTGAAATTACAGTTAACATTATTGATTATGTTCTTATAAATGATTAAAATAATATGAATTACCACATTGCACATAATGGGAAATTATTGTTGATTTTCAGCCTAAGTTGAAATCAAAAGTAACAAAATCTAGTGCAAAGTTACATTAAATGCTATATATATTTAATATTGTGTGTGTAGTACACAAGTGTGACTTACACATGGTAAAAAAAAACAAAAAACAAAAAACAAAAACAAACATAAACACATATTCACATACGTTATGGCAAGCTTACTGTACTTTTGTCAAAAGCAACTTACAGCTCCAAATGCAAATGACAAAAACAACAGCAAACACTGGAATAGAATTCTTTCTGGAGCATCCGCTCTGACATGAAAGTGGTCTGTTGAAGTGTGCTTTCGGCATGTCCTTAAAGCTGGGTAGTACCTCTTCACTCCTGACTTATACCGGCAGCTGATTCCACCACCGTGAGGCCATCCATGGTGGTGGAATAAGCTGCCTTTTCATATTTGGCAAAAAAAAGTTTTGCCTGTTTTTGTTCTTTTTTTCTTTGTATCTATATGCAAACGAAGCAGCTAGCTGGGTGAGGATGTCCTTGGCAGTGCAGTGCAGCAGGGAGAGGAGGATGGCCTAGCGGAGAGAGAGAGAGAGAGAGACCTGTATGTACATTGCTGCAGGCCAGGCCAGTCGGTGGACGTGCTCCTGCCCTGTGAGGTCAGGGGAGAGCAGCTAGTCTGTGAGCTGAGGGGCAGCCCCCTCGTCAGACAGGTCCAGCTGTGTGATGATGAGCTCACAGCCATAGGCCACCTGTGCACCTACCTTCATTACAGCTGCCTGTCTCCCTCACAACGAAAGGCACTCGTGTAGAAATATGCCGTAAATTATTTTTTAAAATTATGCATCTATCAATTTAGGAGCCTTAAGATGAAATTTTCTTTAAAGGGAAGGTTCACTTTTTTCCTACTATTTCCTGAGAGTTTTTGTGTGTGATGTAGCTTTGTATATTTTCTGACGACCTGCAAGCTTCACAATGACAGGTATCAGGGCATTTGGAGGCTTGTGGTCTAAAATAATACAATCTTCTTCACATAAATCCAAAGCAGCTTGTATAGTGGCTTTATGCCTAAAGAGGTTGTACACTTGTATAGTACCTTATTGTGCTTAAAAATGATTTTATTTTCAGTTGGAACAATTTCCTAAAGCCATGTAATCTCTGCTCAAGGAAATTGTGGTGCAACTTCCTAGATCAGCATTACTGCTCTGGCCCTTGGGTGTGAGAACTTCAGAAAGCAAACAAAACTTTGTAAAGTCTTTTGTGCATGAAGATGTGCGTGTGTGTGTGTGTGGGTCGGTCAGTGTGGGTGTGCTTGTTTGTGTGCATGTGTGTGTGTATGTATGTGGGTGTGTATGTGTGTGTGTGTGGGTCGGTCGGTGTGGGTGTGCTTGTTTGTGTGCATGTGTGTGTGTGTGTTTGCATGTGTGTGTTTGTGTGCGTGTGACCTCATCCTTGAATCCCCAGCACCTCCTTCACTCATCTTAACTCCACCTCTGCCCCACAATGTAATCCATCGCACTGTCTTTGTATTTCCCTGTCTTCAGTTAACATGGTAGAACCATATCTCTGACATTGACCTGCATTAATTCAGTTTGACTTACAGTACAAATAAATGTGAGTATCACTTCACTTCATAGCGAACAAAATTTTCTTGTGGTGATTGTTGAGCAAGACTGTTTGTGGAGGAAAATAACAGCCCTTGCAAATAATTGAGTCAGTGTTAAGGACAAATTGGCTTTGATATTAAAAAGAAATTAATATTCTGAAGGTTCAAGTAGCCGATATAATGGTTAGCATGGTGAAGCTTAGATTTTCTCATAACATGTGCATATCCTCTGGACTAATATCTTTCTGTATAGCATTGTGCATAACTATGCATTGCAGTGTGTATGCACAGTGTGTAAATGCATTAGTGCATCAGCATATAACTGCATTTGTATGTGAGTTTGCAAGTAGCATGTATATTAGAAACTACACTATATGACCAAATGTATACGGACACCTTGTGATCTGTGGCTGTTTTTCATGGTTTGGGCTAGTTCTCTTAGTTCCAGTGTACGCACATCTTAAAGCATTGGCATTCTAGATGATTCTGTACTTCTAACTTTGTGGCAGTTTTGGGAAGGCCCTTTCCTGTTTCATGACAATGCCCCCAGGCATACCAGCGAGGTCTATATAGAAATGGTTTTGTCAAGATTGGCATGGCAGAACTTGATTGACCTTTACAGAGCTCTGACCTCAACTGCTTCCATTACCTTTGGAATGATTTGGAAAGCCAATTGTGAGCCAGGCCTAATTGCCCAATCAGTGCCCAACCTCACTAATACTCTTCTGGCTCAATGGAAACAAATCCCTGCAGCAATGCTCCAACATCTAGTCTAAAGTCTTCCCAGAAGAGTGGAAGTTGTTATTAGCAGCAAAGGGTGGACCGACTCTATATTAATGTCCATAATTTTGGATGATGTGTTGGATGTCAGGTGTTCACGTACGATTGGCTCTGTAATATCTCTGTACATGTGTGAGCATGTGTAGTTTGTATGTATGTGTAGAGTACATGCATGTGTAACTGTGCAGCATTTATGTGCGTGTATACTGTATGTCTGTGCATGTGCTCAGTACACTGTGTGTATATGTGTGTTACTGAGCCAGGGGAGAGCATGCGACTGAGTGCGCCATTTTGAGTGCAGCTCTCCACCACTGCCTCCTTCTTTCCTGATTAAATCAGCAATTCAGATAAATTGTTGGTCTGTTTTCACAGCAGACAAAACGAGTAAATTAAAAGCAAAATCTGACAGAGAACCATATGGCGCAAGTTGCTGCAAGAGGGGGGAAAAAAAGCAAAGATTAATTGATTATAGCCTGCTCCTTCACCACCTCTGACAGGAGCTTCTGATATGCCACTGGAATTTTAACATCAAACCTGCACTTTAAAAGCCAATGGGAATGGCCAGAGGAGCTCTGTGCATGCTTTAAACATGACACTCTCTGGTCTTAAAGTGACAGCGAGAGTACGATCAGTGTCTGAAACAGCCTGCAGATTCTGTGTGTGCTGTATGACAGAGGACATGCATCACACTGGGCTTTGATGTCACAGAATGGACTGGAAGAAGAGGACCACTGGGCATGTTTTTTTTTCTGTGCTCAAAGTTTATGTGGAATTTTTGTGCACAGCCTTCAGATGCCAGTCCTCACAGGAGCTGAATGAATCCGAATAAGAGCAGATAAATAGAAATGCAAAGCACCCCTCAGTCTAAACCTGAAATTGCGAACGTCGTAGTGGCATGAATCGGTTCCCACCGAGGGCAAGTCTTCTTAACATCTGTCATTTCGAACATTATGAACACCCGACCGAGCGTCGGAGTGCCAGAGCGCTCCGGTGCCAGTGTGCGTGGCCTGCAGCAGTGCCGCCCCGAGCAGGGGAAGGTGAAAAGTGTACCGAGGAGCTGCAGAGTTTCTCGCCGTGCTTATCCCTGCGTGAATGGAAGCTCGGGGGGGGGGGGGGAGAGGAGCACAATGCTGCTAAGGTGTGCCTGCTCTTAATTTGCGGTGATGATGAATCGGTGCTGCCGGGACCCCGCCGCGGGCTGGATATATCTGTGCACCCGCAGACCCGGAGCGCCGGTGTTAAAGCTCCCGCCCGCCCCGCCCCGCCCCGCCCCGCCCGGCCCCGCCCCGCCCGGCTCCCAGAGAGAGCCCACTCAGGGGAAATCAGCACTCTCTGCTCATAAACAGATTCATCATTAGGCCTGACAAGCAGCTCGCTGCATAAAGATGAGCCGGGGTGTGGAGGGAGGCAGGGAGGGAGGGAGGGATGCAGGGAGGCAGGGAGGGAGGGA
The DNA here is from genome assembly GCF_018555375.3 of Anguilla rostrata. NCBI lineage: Eukaryota > Metazoa > Chordata > Actinopteri > Anguilliformes > Anguillidae > Anguilla > Anguilla rostrata. Next base: position 27,144,610 of record NC_057948.1, read on the forward strand.
GGGATGCAGGGAGGGGAGTACGCCAGACGGACAGGGACTCTGTGTAGGGGCTCCAAAACCCAGCGGCCACACCCCAGTGACCCTGCATGCTCCACTCAGAGGCAGAGCACACAGTGGGGCAAGCAGAGGCCATGAGAGACAGAGACACAGGTGTCCTGTGTGCTCGTTACTCTGTACCGGCGGCTTGTCGGTAAATTTTACCCCTCTGGGACGGAATGCTTTCTACTCCACAGCATGAGGTCCACAGGAGATTCGTTTTGACCTCAGCCCTGCGTGCGGTTGGCCACTGGCTGCGACGCGGCTCAGGAACACAAACAGGAACGCGGAGAGGTGTCTGTCCTAGAGCGAGTGACGGATCGGAAACCGCTGGAGCAGGCTGACTGGGGGGGGGGGGGGGCAGGTTTGACCTCGGCGCCGCTGGGGAGCACGTGCGGGTAATGAGAGGGGGGACCCCCAATCCCGTGTGTCAAACTGAGGTGCGGAGGGGTGCCCCGCCGCTTCCCGGCGCCGGCCGCGCCCGCTGCCGGGGAGGAGCGGTGACACGGGACCCCCGATTGGCAGGGAGCAGGGGGAGCCGTCGGACTGACAGCCCATAATTAGGGCTCATTTTCAGTCATTAAGTGAAGGAGAGGGAGCGCTCGCTGCCGGGAACGCAGGAGAAGGGCTCTGATTAATAATGTAAAACCCCCCACATCTCCCCGTCTCCAAAAAAAAAAAAACAACAAACCAAAATTTTCACATTACAACCAGGCTATGCAATTAGACTGCAGACAGACAGAGAGAGGGAGGGAGGGAGGGAGGGTGGCAGAGACAGTGAGAGTGATGAAGGGTGGGGGGTGGGGGGTAGGGTGGGGGGGGGGGGGGAGACAGAGAATGAAGAAAACACTTGTGACTGAGTGTGATGCCAGGAAAAAGGTCAGACACCCTTCAGAAGCACCCAAACAGTGCGGTGGGTTAACAACGCACTTCTGCGTGTCAAAAGCAACGTCCATTTCAGCTTCCGTTTATTCTTTACTGTTTGGTCCGGTTAGGGAGGCAGAGGTTGTCAGCATGTTTCACACAGAATGGCGGTAGTGGAAAGCTTGTTTGTTGGGGACTGTGGGGTACTATAGTCGCAAAACCATAATACTCATAGTGGTAACAAGGCTGGCAGTGGGGAGGGCTGCAATCAGATGGACTGATGGTGCTGGGGAATAGGCCTACAGGGGGCTGCAGGGCATTGCACTGGCAGTGTAATTCTCATGCTGTTGTGGATTGGGTCTGTAGGGGGCTGGAGTGTAGTAATGTGCTCAGCTTATTGTACGGGGGCATTGAGCTGGATGTTGCTGCTGCAGTTGGGTAGCGCTGATTTGGATGATGGATGAAGCTGCAGGAGCTGTTGGATTATGGTGAAGAATTATGGTTCAGCATTATTAATGAGGGAGCTCTGGGGCTGGTTCATGCATAGGCATTGAACCATTTAAGGAAACACCGCTATTTCTACTTTCTATTTCTGACAAAATGGGTAAACATATATCAAAATATGAACCCTGTGTAATCAAAATATACGAACAAAGACGCCGTATGAGGAATGTGTCTGTCTGCACTACTCTATATATACATGTAGTATATACTACACAATGCATACTCGGTTCTTTTATCAAAATATAATGTAGTTATTTTATAAAAATGGAAAATCTGAATTTTATATGAATTTTAAAAATGTATAAAAATTTACGTAACACAAAAAATATAATAGAGGCGATAGTTTTTAAAACTAAATGAATTAAAATAAAAGTGAATATATTTTGTATGTATGGATTTTGTTAAATTTCAAGTAGGCTTTATTTTGACATGCACTGTAACTATTTATTTGAAATTTAACATTTTGATTTTGGATTTTTCTGTTGGTTCAGAATTTAGATTTAGAAAATTTGGGAATTTAAATGTAACTTTTATGCCTACATGTTTGGTGTGTTATGTGGTTATTTGTTCTGATAGGGGCATCAAGTACTTCTAAAAGGCAGTTGATTTAGTGCTGCTGGTCTCTTGAAAGTGCAGAGAAGTGTCTTCTGAATGAAACGTGTATTATGCACATCTATCCACTCGGCTGGGCATGGAGAACACACGCCATCGGCGTTGGTTACAGAAGCATGACTAACTTGGACATGACCTCCCGCATCCATGCAGCCTTCCACCTTTTGACAGGTCTTCATTTTACTTTCTCCCCCGTGCGTCTGTCCAGAGAAATCATCTGTGTGTGAACGTCTGAATCTGTAATTTAGCTCCATGCACAACGTTGCAATTATCAACATAATCTTACCCATCATAATGTAATCAAAATTCTGTTTTTGCTTTTTAAAATTATTGACTTGCTGAGCTGTAAAACATCTATTTTTTTACCTCTGTTTTAGTAGTGTGTGTTTTAGGTGAACATGCACGGGTGTGCGTTTGGAAGAGTGTGCTTCTGCTAGTGAGTGTTTGATTTTATCCTTGCGTGTATGTTGGTCTCGTATTTGCGCATGGCATATTATGGGTCATTTATAGGACATTCTATTACAGTCATTTGTATTTATTTTATGCCAAGTGAAAAAAAAAAACATTTGAAAAAACAATATTTAAACAATATTTAATTCAAACAATATTGAATTCTCCCATCAAACTCTTTCATTTTGGTCTATAAATATCTGTCTGAAATAAGCAAAAGAATCAAATTTAAAATGGACTACTAGTCTAGCTAGCCTGTTCTGGTGTAGAATGTGAGCAGAAGCTTCTGGATGATTGACATCATCTACTCCCACTCATGCCTGTCACCCCTAACCTTGCTCCCTGAAGTCTTCAGTTGGGACCTATAATTTCTGATGTCCATCCTGGCATCCTGAGAGGAACGAGCTCCGGGTTGCGCTCCAGTAGAATATTGAAAGAGTGGGCGCTCCAGTAGAATATTGAAAGTGTGGGCGCTCCAGTAGAATATTGAAAGTGTGGGCGCTCCAGTAGAATATTGAAAGAGTGGGCGCTCCAGTAGAATATTGAAAGTGTGGGCGCTCCAGTAGAATATTGAAAGTGTGGGCGCTCCAGTAGAATATTGAAAGTGTGGGCGCTCCAGTAGAATATTGAAAGTGCGGGCGCTCCAGTAGAATATTGAAAGAGTGGGCACTCCAGTAGAATATTGAAAGTGTGGGCGCTCCAGTAGAATATTGAAAGAGTGGGCGCTCCAGTAGAATATTGAAAGTGTGGGCGCTCCAGTGGAATATTGAAAGTGTGGCGCTCCAGTAGAATATTGACAGTGTGGGCGCTCCAGTGGAATATTGAAAGTGTGGGCGCTCCAGTAGAATATTGAAAGTGTGGGCGCTCCAGTGGAATATTGAAAGTGTGGGCGCTCCAGTAGAATATTGAAAGTGTGGGCGCTCCAGTGGAATATTGAAAGTGTGGGCGCTCCAGTGGAATATTGAAAGTGTGGGCGCTCCAGTAGAATATTGAAAGTGTGGGCGCTCCAGTGGAATATTGAAAGTGTGGGCGCTCCAGTAGAATATTGAAAGTGTGGGCGCTCCAGTAGAATATTGAAAGTGTGGGCACTCCAGTAGAATATTGAAAGTGTGGGCGCTCCAGTAGAATATTGAAAGTGTGGGATTGATATTGTCCGCGGGCTGGCTGAGGCCGCTCGGGCAGAGGGTAGACGGGTAGAGGGGAGACGGCTCGTGTCCCAGCTGGTCCATCAGATCTCTCTTTGCCTCCCAGCAGGATCCACCCAATGCGGTCCGGCGCTCCTGTGTCTCGCCTCTTAAGTTCTCCGAGTTTACAATCCTCACACCGCTGGGAGAAAATCCATCTCAGCCCGAGCAGTTCATTCCTCATTAAAGAGAGGTCCGGCGGCTGGTCTATGTGAGTCACATACTCATCCTCGCAGTCGGCCCCTTCGCGTCCTCCTGAATGAGAAATTGTGCGCGTGTGTCGTCTCCTGGACTCGATCCAAGCCCCATCACAAGCTGCAAAACACAAAACTGCAACTTGAACAAAGTTATTTTTTTTCTTCTGCTAGCTTGAGATTCCTTGTCCACACCCAGTGGAATTTAAGCATCAGTTCCTAGAGCTTTGACACTGATCAGTGACTTTACTATGCACTGCCTTTTGCACAGTTTTAGATTGGGCTGCTTCATTCCACCATGGGTTATTGTCTACTTCAACCCATTCCTTTCTCTGCATAAGACTCCCAAACCCCCAATCCGCAACCCGCGCTCCTCATCCCTTTTACCCCCACCCTCGTCTCCCCCTTTCCCCTCTTTTTCCCTGCAGACCTCAGCACAGGTGCCCCCTCTCCCCCCTAGTGCTCCCCAGGCGAGGGGCTGTGGGGTCCCAGATGGCTCCTCAAACACATTCCGGCGCAGCCTTAATGATGTCAGGGACCACGGGCACAGCTGACCCCAGCCCTGCCTGTCCCCTCCAAACCCCCCCGCACCCCCTCCCCCTCCCGCACCCCCCTCTGAGACGGGAGCCTGACACAGATGAGGGGAGACGCTCCAGGTGGCAGAGTTGTTGGGGGAATTCAAAGTCATGAATATATTAAATGATGAGAGTAATGAATTCAAATTAAATTATACGTGCTGAGAGCTGAGCAGCAGCACCGTATGCGTTTGGATATTTAGGTGGCGAATAATTACACCTTTCACACACAGCGTGAAAAAAATTCCAATTTGTACAGCCTACCGCATCCTTTTTCAGAGCACAAGTTTGTTGCAGAAACAGAGTAAGGAGAAAACTGTGGGAGAATGTAAGTGGGAGCAACACAGTGTTTATTCGCATTAGCTAATAGGCCACTTTATGTGGAGCTTTTTTTTGTGCAGCCAGAGCGAAGCGGAGAGAAGCGCTGATGTGGAGAACTGGAGGTGAGAGAATACGCAGCTGCTGGTATGGGCAGCCTGGTTCAGGACGACTCGGGTACAGTACCACCCCGGGGGCAGTTCCGAAGAGAAGTGCCCATGCTGGTCTCCCCTTCTACCTCTGAACTGCTCCAGGGCATGGAGGCAGGCAACCAAGGATTAAGGATGCCCTCCTCTGAGGGAGAATCATCCAGCGCCGGGGGGGGCGTCGGTCCTCGATAGCCCAAGGCTGGATGGAAATGATTCTTTCACAATTGTATTGATTTCGTAAACAATCAAGATCTTGCAGGCAGCTAAACAGAGCGGAAACACTGTACAGTCCACCAGGGCTGTTCCGCTCCCAAACCGCTCCACCAAGCTGTCAAAAATAAGCACAACTCTGATTTCAACTCATCAGTTAAAAAGGTTTTTCATTTGTCTATTTCCCCTGAGTCTTGATTGGAGCTGTTTCATTTATTCTGAAATTGTCATACACCCTGGTAAGTAACAATCTCACCAAATGAAACAGGGTGGCAGCAGAGTGAATAAAAAATGCAGTTAATTTCCTGTTTCATGATGTGGTAACGTGATGAAAAAATCCATCTGAAATATAATCAATTATACTGTAAAAGTAGCACTGAAGCTGTGTGCTAATATTGCCAAAAGCCCAATACCACAGTTATATCCAGCTTTTAACCTGGATAGTTCCAGTCCTGTTTGCTGATTGGTCAAATAACATTTGAAGCTGTGATAAAATCACCTTTATATTAAGAGTTGTGATGCTGTACACCTGTTCACCTTACTATGTAAAATATCACTTCACACCTTCAATGAAAGCAATACTGAACCAACAACATTATGTAGTCTGTTGTTGTGTTAGCCAGCTAGCAATCTGTCAGGATGCCAGTGTTTATAGTGACTTTTGATCTGTTGCAGGGGCACTAGAGAACTGAAATGGAGGTCAATTACCTCACAATTATGTTGCCAATAACTGGTAAGGCGGCAGACACCACCAGCCATGCAGTAATGTTAATCACTGCCTCCACAGGACCCTGGTGCAGAACTTGTCAGATTCATTTTACAAATGTAAAATGTAAAATGTAACAAGTCCGATTCAGATCTGGAGGCATAACGTATAATGTACTCTAAATTGCTAATGTTATAAAACAGGACTCCAATGCAGGAGGAAAGAATTTCTGATGTAACCAGAGAACTAGGTGACATGCAAAATATGGTCAGACAGCTTGTACCCTCTGCCTCTTGTTCTGTAGAATTACAGGACATTCCCCAGGCCTGCCTGCAGACACAAATACGCATATGTGTACATACACTCACACACACGCGCACACACACACATGCACATACACACGCATGCACGCACACGCACACACACACGCACATACACGCACACACAGACACACATACACACACACATACACTCACATGCACACATGAAAAAGAGAGAAATTTAAGAGAAAATTAACAGGGAGTGGCCATGCCCAGAATCATCCAACGGCTCAGATCTTGCAGCACATCTGCTGAATAACCACTCCAACACAATGCTGTGGCCAAGCTACTACTCTGTCTTACTGTTCTCTACCATTAACCAGTCACCAATGTGGCACTGAACAAGCAATGCACAATGTAAAATGCATAACATTAATGATTTTGGATTGTTTTGCATTACAGGTTACAGTATGCATTTTTAGTGTTACTATTCATTTTCCTTTTTTGACAACCGGTCTTTCTCCTTATAAAATGATTCATTTATAAAGATGTGCTTTGTTACCTGTAAAAAAAACCTTAGCTTATTCTGCAACATATATTTAAAGGCATACTAGGCAGGATTTTTACCTTGAAAATAATTTTAATAAATAATCATACTCGGTCATATCTATGATGCACTGGCAACCTCTGTCTTTGTGCACATTTGCCGAATGCGTGCTCCTCAAAAATGTGTTTGGGATGTTTCTGGGCGGGGCACTCTTTTCTGTGTGGGGAGATATGGGTGTGGCTATAGAGCCTGTGGGGTGGATCAGATTTCAGTAGAGCGTTTGTAGCTAGCTAGCTACTACTATGGCAAAGGTGAAGAAGCACAAGTACAGTGAAGCAAAATGATAAGCCAACAGGGCCTGTTCAAAAAGTAGAGTCAACCATGGAATTGCTCTTCCTTAATGGCAACAGTCATTGAAACAAACGGAGATATAAAAATAAAAACTGCATAAAAAATGGACAGTACAATACATCATAATATCAACTAACCAGTCATTCACTTGTCATTGACTGAAGGGACACTGATATGTAGTGCGTACATTGTATTGGCAATTAGAATTTAGATTAATTTAAAAAATGCACATTTGAAGTGCTGCTGGGAGTAGTTTGCAGCAGCATTCACAATGCTGATGTGGCAAATAGCTGCATGGTGGTGAGCATTGTGGGTAACATTGGGAAGGGAGGGAGCGGGCTGTGGGGTGAGAGGCGGGGCTGGGGGCTGGGGGATGGGAGGTGGGGGGGAAAGATTAAAAGGTGCAAGACAGCAGATGGGAATGTCTAAAAAAGGCCTGCTGCTTGCACTCCATATAACAACGAGTGGGGGTGGATTTTTCTTCTAGGCTGCGGGAGCAGTTGGGGGGTGGTGCTGTGTGGGGTGGGGGGAGTGGGGGGGGGGGCTGGTTGTTACAGGAATAGAGAAATAAAGAATTAACCAACAGATGAGGAAGGAGCGCATAATCTCCACTCGCTTTAATGACCTTGCAGAGGAAGGTGCGGCTGAGGCTGAGAGAGGGAAGCCATGCATCACGTTCCGTCTGTGTCATGGCCTCCCTCTGCAACTCCACCACACTGCGCCCATCTCAAATTTCCCCTTCCGAGTCCCCCCACCACACACTCAAAGGCAGTTCCTCCCCATATCTGACATAATGATTGCTTAAAACTGGCTGCAATCATAGTTTCCTCGCCCTGCGTGTTTTACAGAAGCGCTTTTGACACTGTGAATCCGTTATTGTTGGAGTGCGGAACAGAAGAAACGTTCAGATGGAAAAAGAGAAACCCGTGACCGCGCGCACCATATGGATTTGTGTTCCGCTGCTCTGGTGCAGATGGGATCCAGCAGTGGAACAATACAAAGGGACTTTTTGTTCTGAGCAAACAATGACATCAAGCGAAAGATGAAATCAGGGAAACGCTGATCCAAAAACGTGCTCTCATTAGAGAGTTTGTCCAGAGGGGACTTTCTTCTTACCGAGTCTGACCTGGTAATTCACGTCTAATTATTCATGATCTTAAGAGAACGGCGGCCATTTCATATGCCCTATATAGCATGCCATGTGTCCTGTTTTTCACAGAATGACAGGTCATCACATCATATCACAGAAGGAGCTTATCACTTCTGACCCAAAAACAGCCACTCCTTGCCCCCCCCTAACCCTAACCACTCCCCCCTCCCAACCTAATCCTGAGTGGGTGGGTGAAACAACATGGTATCTCAAGTCAATTGTTCTCAATAGCACTATTTGTGTTTGTAGTGAGTAATGGCAGTGACAGAGAGATTTTGATAGTGAAAGCTTATGGGCACCTGAGCTGTTTAGAGTCTGACTATATGTTGTCTTTATTGTGTTTTGTAATAAATATTGTTTTGTAATAAATAATAAGTCAGATGCTAAGCAGCTCTGGTGCCTGTAAGCATTCACTATCAATATCTCTCTATATCTCACTTTTCAGTATTTCACTTTTGTTTATCTAAACATTAAAGTTTCCTACTTTTTATCTGCTAGCTAAGATTTGCAAAGAGATACGCTTTTTCATTATTCCATAATTACGACTTTGCAATAACAACATTTCTGCAAATTCTACATTGTTGTTATTAATGCATTATTCCGACCACCTCTAATAATAGCACTCCACCAGAATGCAATGGAATATTGTCACTTCAGTTGCAAGCTCAGATTTATAAAGAGGAGCAAAAGCAATATAAAAGTTACAAAATGGCTTTCTGCTTCTCAGTGTTGACATGGAGAAGTGTAACCTGTGGGTTTAAGAGAGGGGAGGAGAGGAAGCGAGAGAGGAAACAGGCACACAAAAGAGAGAAGGAAACAACAGGTATAAAAAGTGAGAAGGGAAGAATTATAGGTTGAAAAAACGAGTGAAAGTGAGTGGAAAAAACTGCAAAGTAATGGCAGAAGGGAGGGTGATATTGGCCCTTTGGCACAGAAATGAATGGACTGAACATTCAAGTTCACTCCCTCAAGCCAGCACAACATGGAGAGCGCCTTCCCTGTTGGGCTGCATGCTTCTCCCTGATCCCAGCCCCTGAGCCCCGCCCCCACACCCCTGCCAGACACACCCAGGCATCACACAAACATGTTCCCTGGGCTTACATTTTCACCTAGCTCAAGGTGGCGTCATTTCCACTGGAAACAATAATCTGCATCTTACACCCACACACCCACGCACACCCCCACCTCCACCACCCCGCCCCCCCCACACTCCCACCCACCCAACACACACACACACACTGGATTTTCTAATAGTTCACGTGCACAAAGTGAAAACAAATGTCCTCAGACTGTCAGATACATGCACATATGCAATGTCTACCTCTTCACTTCCATGTAATTTATTCCAAATTTTGAGTTGGGGTTTGTGTTTTCTCCTTGCCTGAGGTGCATTACATTGACTGCACAGTCCTGCATTCTGTTGTCTCACATAATGAGGTGACAGAGATAGGCCTCATATCATCCAGGTCAATGTTCCGTGAGGTGGTGAGGCCAGGGGCATGGGGGCGGAGGGAATATGTATCTGGGGTGGGGCCAAGCAGGCAAGATGTCCCCAACACAATTATGTCTCAGTCTCCAGATGGTCCTGGCCCAACAGGTGCTCCCAAGGTGGGGGAGGGGTGAGAGGTCCGACATCTGCTGCCCACACACTACCCATATCCCCCTGCTGCTGACGCATACATATAGCACAGACTGCAACACACACACACGCATGCACACACGCACACATGCATACACACATATATACATGCATGCACACACGCACACGCACACACACACAGACACACACAAACCCTGGCTCACACACTTCAGTATCCAATGCTTCCTTCACACTCAGAATTGTGCTTCTTCCTGACATGGCCTCAGGGTTTGGTACACAGGCTGTCTGTTTGTCCATGTCTGTAATCCTCTGCAGAAACCAAGGCGTTGCCAAGTTGTGAGATCACAGTCCAAACAAGAAAAACAATGAGGTTCAGGGAATGAAAGGCAGAAATATTTATTTTTGGGTTTAGACATAGAATCATTTTCTCTCCCTCTTTGCTATTGCTGTCCTTCAGTGTTGTTTTTAAAGACTTTCAGTTTCTGGCAGATCTTTCACTTCATCATGTGTTCTGATTCACAGCTTGAGCACAAGATTGTTTAATTGCCTGTTGAAGTGAATTGTTCAAGAGGGCCACTTCATCAATTCATTTATAATCATGGAAAAAACTACTTTTTCCAATTTTATAACAGTTTTTGGCAACACGAGCAGTACTTCTCACAACTAATTTGTAGTTCAATAATCTTCTAAATGGGCATCTTAAATTAGATTTTAAAGCATTGCAGATTATTCCACACATTTTGGATTTTTGACTCCAAAAATTTGATTGATTAAATGTTGTTCACAGCATTACTAACAACAATGAAACCTGAATGAAGTGAGTTATTATGTATAATTGAGGTCAAAGTATGAGTAAATGAAATCACTTGCATCAAAGAAACATGTAAGGTCATACAATCAATGTGATGATTTGCATTAACAATACAATTAATTTGATCTTGCTGTGCAAGGAAGGCATTGCATGGCTTGTAATCATTGTACTGGAAAATACTCAGAGCCAGTTCCTTGAACTTATTTACTTAGCTTGACCCCTTTGCTCGCTGCAGTAGAATAGGTAGTCAATGACCCCATTCAACAGTGGATGGTTCTGGTTCACATTTTCCAGCTGTCTACAGTGTATATAAAACATAAATGGCGACTGTGGAGAGAGCATTCGGACTCAGCTTCTTTCCTAGGTGATTATAAATGGTAACTGGTACAGTGAGGTAGACAATCTCACAGACATATTGCGTATCACGGCGCGTCCTGCAGCGTGACTCCCGTGAAAGCTTGAATAACACACGGATTTAGGTGCGTAGGAACAGACGACGACGCCATCATTTATGTTTCGCCCTCGTTAGCACCAGGGGCGTCTGATTAAAACGGCGCCTCTCCCCTTGTTATGAGATCACACCTGCTCTCCGGCTGGGCACAGGAAGCAGCTGTCAGTCAGCAGTGTCATCAGAGCCTGGGGTGGGGGTGGGGGGACGGGGGTGGGGGTGGGGGTAAGAGAACAATGAGCGTCTGATAACGGACCTGCCCCCGTGTGGATCTCTGCCGCCCCAGGACCACCGCTGACCCGCTTCAGTGCCGCCGCCGCCCCCCCCCTCTTTCTCTCCAGACCGCAAACGGTTAATCCCCTCATTACGGGGCTGCAGAGGGCCACATGGGATGGGGGGGTCAGAGTGGGGGGGCGGGGGGCTGACAGATGGCATATGTACAGCCGGGGCAGAGGGAGAGAGAGGGTTGCTTTTAATGGACAATACCTATGCTTAGGCAGTTTGACTGGGATTACATTAACCAGATCAATACGACTGTGGGCATCGGAAATGAAGCAATGCCCACCACCTCCCTCAGATGCAACTCTGCTGTCTTTCACTCAGTCCTCAGCAAGAGTACATTCTGTTTCCAGCACTGTATCATATGGATTTGACGCTAACTGTTGAGGTCAGTTTCAGAGGTTGTCCAGTCAGGTCCCGCCGGCATGCTGGGGGCACGTTGATTGCATGAGGTCAATGGGTCAAAGGGGTCATGGTCTCAGCTGCTAGTTACTGTAGTGCATATGCTCTCTGTGTGATTACACGCCTACTGGTCACTCCATTTCATAATACACCCAGCGGTCTGTCCATGTCAGTGTTGGGTCGTGGGTAGTGTATGAGATGGGTCCTGGAATGAGTCTACAGTCCACAAGGCTATGTGAGAATGCACATTTTGTGGGTCCCTGAAAGATACTAAATTTTTTATTTGGGTCCTGATACTAAAAAGTATTTTAAATTTATGTTCCGATATTAAAAAGTTTAAGAACCAGTGCTCCATGTCATAACACAGCTACTGGCATTCCATGTCATTACACACCCCCCGGTCCTATGTTTTCTGACCAGTTGACCAACTGACCAGCCATTCTTTGAGCTCCTTATCCTCATGTAGGCACACCTGCCCCCCCCCCCCCCCCACACACACACACACACACACAGTCCTGGCACAGCTGACTACCCCGCCCCTCTCCCAGCAACCCCTCCCCCCCACACCACGCTCTTCAGGCACAGAGCTCCTCTGTCTTCTTGAGCCCATGTGACCTCTAGCATACACTTTGTCTTCACAGAGCCATGAAACGCTTGACAATATTGCTTCTGAAGAGGCACCAATAAACAAACAATTAGGAGAGAAAATGACTCATTGGACTGAATTGCTCCAAGATGCTGAGCCGTTTAATTTCTGATTTCACAGTCCCCCAGTAAAGAAAGGGCATGTCCAGACCAAACCTGCCTGCACATTACCAGGATCTCTTACCTCCCAGACCAATGTTTTTCTCTGACAAGGTGCTCGTAATAACCTTGTTTTACGCATTATACTTCCAAGCTAGAACCGCCACACAAGCTGTTTTGAGGTGGGTCCATGGTCTGGCCCTTGTGTATTGATGGAGGCATATGGGTTGTATCATTTTCTATTATAATGACACTTTCATGGTTGTACCGTGTTCAGCATACTGAGTATCACTGCTATTACTTTCCCAATAGCACGTTTCCAATTACCAGCGATTTTCCGAACATTCAAAGTCACAGTACATAATTTGGGCTGTTTTTTGACCTTGGAGATGAGGTACAACATGTGCAGCTGTTCCTGTGCTTTTGTCAACAGGAAGAAGGAAACTGAGTCCAGGTTAGGTCAAGGTAGGGCCATCAGTAAGGGTCAAAAAGTGAGTAGGGCGAGGGACAGAATTTCCATGCAATACCACAGATATTGGCACTATCTAGAAGTTCATGTAGCAGGCACACCCTAGATAGAAATACCAATGAGTATTTAAAACCAACCACTTTTGCTTAAAGTCCATCAGGCCAATCACAGAGGATTTAGCAACTCCCCATTCCTCTACTAACCACTCGGTCATTACCCATCTTCCGCCATGGTCTGAGGATGCATCTCTAGAGACTATACCTAGGCTAACGATCACTACTTTGCAGGGAACTCCCAATCTAGGATTTTATGACATGTATCTTGTTCCTGTAGTACTTTCATGTTACACTTGTATCTCCATCCAGCATTTATATTGCACTTGTATCATTATCTTGATGTTGTAGCTCGTTGTCATGTCTCCTAGTTTGACTTACCGAAACTATCTGACCTAGCCTATGCTTACTGTGTGATCTGGACTTAATGTGTTCATGGCTATGAATAACTGTTTCATAATGAGTTGTTCCAATGACCTTCGGTATGCATTTATTGTACATCGCTTTTTAAAAATGCATTTGGATAAAAGCAGCTGCCAAATAAATGTAAAGAAATTATCTTTTTTTGGGGGGGGGGGGGGGCCTGGCTCAGTCGCAGAGATGAATCAATATACAGTCCGATGATAGCATACATCCCCATATTGAGGAACTACTGAAGAATCTACCTATGTTAATCACACAGGAACCCCTTGAACCTCCCTGTTGAACTCATCAATTATAGCCCTCTTCTATCCACCGTCGACCATTTTTCAAAAGGCTGTTTTACATTTTAATAAATAATTTTTGTGCAGTATTCACTGGAGATGAGAGCTTCATGTGCATTTTTTAATGCCTCGTTCCAGGCACCGTTCATATCGAATGTTTTGATTCTCCGCCCTATATAATCATTAAGTGCAAGTTGCTACTGTTTTAATAGTCTCCTAATGGACCAATACAGTTGCGGTGCTTCCCAATCCTCCAAACTGCAATGCTGCCACATAAAAAAAATGATCAATACGCATTGAGATAAGCTCAAGTGTAAATGCCACAGAGATGTTTAATGTTACATCCTAAAAGGCAGAGAGTTGCATCAGCCCAGACAAGCGTGTCATGCACTGTATCCATTTAAACGGTTTGATTGCACGGCAGTGTAAAGCTTGGAAGGCACACATTTCTGTGGTTGAGGAATGGCCTCTGGGTTGATCTCAGCGTGGTATAATTACACTAAAAAATGTCTCTCCAGCCAATGACTGGAGCCAGCTGGGATTGTGTTGCTGCTCTCCACCGAGTCAGTCTGTGTAGCTGGAGCGACTGGAACACGCATGTCTCTGCCCAGTCAGAGATCCAGCTCGGTCTTCCAGGGCCCTCTGTGTCATGCCAGCCGTGCCCCCCTCTGTGCCCCACAGGGGGCGCTCCAGATGTGAGCCAGTCACCAGCACGCCAGGGCTCAGTCTGCTCAGCACAGTCAGGCCCACACTGATAATCCTCTGCTCGTGTTAAACGTACAGTGCGCTTGTGCCTCATCATCATCGTCACCTGGGACGCACAAACATGGGCTGTTCTTTTGAAGTCCCCACTGAGAGTCTTGCACAGCATTGATGTGGCGGCTCTTAAAAAAACACACCTGACTCAAAGGAGCTGTCTGAGAAGGCCTTCCTTGAGTGCTGATTTTCCCTGGGGTTTGTCCCTGCTTTGAAAATGAGGACCATAAACTATGAGGTGGGGAAGTAGGGAAGGCAGGATTCTGCTGGGGTCTGTGTACCCCCCCAACCCCCTCCTCCTCCTGCGCATTCTCCTCACTTTCTTTTGTTTTGCCTATTGCATTGTTCCCCGTGCTTCTAATTTTATTGCCCCAGTCACATCTGCCATTGATGAGCCATTGTTAACAGCAGCACTATTATAAAGAGGCCTCAATTAGGCAGACATCTTTTATGCATTAGCATGATTGTTTAGGCATATCCCATCCCAGCACCTGCCTCGCACATGTTCCACCCTTTGATAGGCCGGTAACCAAACTCCTCTTCCATTTCAGCAACTATATATAGCACACATTATGCGGGTACTGTCCTGGAAACATAATCGTCACTATAAATACTTTAAACATCGCAAAGTAAACGGTCACGGTATACCACAGATTGTGCATCTTGTGTGTCTGATTGTTTGACATACCATGCATTTCTCTCATTATTTGACGGTGCCTAAAACAATGGGCTTGTGTGGAGCATTTCGCCTGCCTTGGCTTGCAGTGCAGTCTCCGCCCAGTCCACAGCCTCTCCCTGTGAATTTAGGCCCTTCACTGTACTCAGCTGCCCTTTTCTGACTGGAAGTGGAGCTCCCCAATGGGTAATCTGTGGGCTTTAAACACCGTGCAGGAAGTGCAGAGCAGTGATTGCACAATGAAAGCCAGGCAGCATGCTGGAACCAATCTCCTCTAAGAGGAACCATGTGGCCATGTGGTATTCCTCCACCCTCCAAAAATACACACACACACACACACACACAAACACGCATACACGCATGCACACAAACACACACACACACACACACACACACAGACACACACATACACGCACACACCCTGTATATTAACTCACTAAAAAAAGCAGGAGTTCAGTTTGGGCAGGGGAGGTCCAGCTGAAGCGCACAGTCTGAACAGAGTGTCAGGAGAGAGCTTCTAGAGGGACTACACAACAGAGTTTGCCTCACAACAGATGAAGTGCCAGTCAAGCTTCAGTGTTGGCCTTTCACCCTTAAGCCTTTAACTGCTGCTGCATGGTGTACCATCCTGTCCTATGCCCCACAACCCTGCCCTGCTTTACAAACCTGCTGCATTGTCCTGAAATAATCTTCCCAACACACGTAATGCAAAGAAAGCTGAAAAGCCATCAACATTCAGTCTTTCATAAAGAATTGGAAAGGCGAAGGGAAACAACTATGAAGTTGGAAAGGGTTCAGTTTACAAATATGATATCGCAAACATATGTGGCTGCTACCCATAACAGAAGGCAACTGGGTACAACTACTTTTTCTGGAATAATATTTAGTTATTTATATTATCTACATTATTAAAATGCTTACAGTTACAACTCTCAACAAAGGCAATAGCTTGGAATATGTTGCACCTTTTCACACAGAGAAAGATACTCTTCATCTGTTCACAAACTTCACGGTTTAAGAAGCACAGATAATTAACCACACATGAAAACAGGAATACATTTGAATATTGATTTTCTCCTCCTGCTCCCCAGTGTGCCGTGTATGTGTGTGTATGATTATGAATATTTTAGAAGCACATTTAACACGGTGAAGCCGGGCTGCCTCAGAGAGGGATTTGTGCCCACTTTTCAGCTAATGACCCTGGGTGCTTCCAGCGAGCTTCTTCATATTTTAAAGAAAGTCAATCATGCACCGGCCCAGTCAGCAGCATTAAGATTCATACAGACGCTGTGGGACCTAAAAAAATTAATAACACGCGTGCCTAACAATCCTTCCTGCGATTTAGCTGAGTATTAAACCTCTCTGCTTGAAATGCAAAGTGGAAACGAACACCCGGGGAAGATGAATTCAGAACACGACTCCCGACCCCCCCCCTCCCTCCCCTCTCCCCCACCATCGGACGCGTCCCCCCTGGGTAAACATTAGAGAAAAATAGTTCAAAAAAGTTCAGAGCCTCTTCAGGAATCGAGTTCTGTGAGCTCTAAATATTAGCGTCCGCTATCATCTGACAAATTATTTTCGAGGCGTATTATCCGCCTCATTGTGGATCCATTGACAGGGCTGCGCAGCACAAGGTCGACGGCGTCTCTGCCGTCTCCGTGCTGTTTATGAGCGGCACGGTGACCTTACCTGCTTTCACCGAGAACAGAACAGCCTCCTGCTGACACTCTGAATATGCCTGGAAGGAGAGGTCCTCCCCCCCCCCCTTCTACCGGGTCATACGAAAAACACACAAAACAGAGCTAGCCTAGAAGCCAACATCAAGGTCACAGTTACTGCTGAGCGCTACCTCTTCATTAACAGGGGAGGTTGGAGGAGGGTTGCTACAGACAGAATGAGATCGTCTGATGGGAGAGAATCAGAGAGAATTGTTGGGATATGAAGTCTCGTGAAAAATAAAAATGATATTTTGAGTTTAATAAATGTTAAATGTTTACATTTAAATTGTTTTTTGTCATGCCTTGCTTCTATATGGCTAAACAGGAGTGAACACCTAAAATTTCTTTTCAAAACATTTTAAACATAAATTTCACACAAAAATGCTATGATATGGGACTTGAAAATGATAAAGCTTGATATCTCAAAATTATTCATAGATGATGTGGAGCCCACAGACTCACACCCTGGATGGGGAATTGTCCTTCCCCAGACCCCCCTTTTCCTCCTCCCCCTCCCCCACGGCAGGCTGGCCACTGGACTGAGAAAGCACCCATCATCCATGGGAGAGCGCGGCGCTGCAGCACGCCTGTGGCGGCTGCCGTCCCCTCCCAGGGAGGCTAGACAGCATATGGCGCTGTCTCTGTGTGAACACACCACCATGGCACCGTGACAGGCTCGTAGCGTGGAGATGGAGATAACACCGGGGGGAAGGACGGATGAGGCAGAGAGAGAGAGGGAAACGGAGAGCCGTACAGATGCCAAGCTGTGTACAAAGAGAATTAGGAGGGGGGCTAGGATGTGAGAAAAGAAGAGTGAGTGAGTTGGTGCTGACAGCCCCTTCTTCCATGTCCATATGATGTGAACCAGCAATGTGCTAACAAGCATAAAAACCATAATTATTTAATAAAAAGCCAAGAATGAACTTTGAGAGTTTAATAAGCGATCCAAGGAATATAGCATGGGAGATCTGTGTGGATTGCAGTAAGCCTGAACCTGAACAGCCCAAAGCCTAAAATGGTTCTTAAGGCAGATCTTTATCATGGGCCTGAAGTAATGCCCCAGTTCTAAAAGACTACACTGTCTGAAAGTCAGATTGCGAAAGTCTTAATTGTCTGCCTTTTCCAATCGGATTGTTTCTGTTGCCTTGGATGGAAGTTGAAGGAAAAGAAAGGGATCAATAACTCATTAGTGGGAAACCTATCAGCAGGCGCAGCCTGCCTTCAAACCTTTAATAGCCAGTGAAACAGGCCCAAAGTCAGCATGCAGGCTGGGGGGGAACTGGAGTGCTCACCTTCACTGTTATCACCATCACCTCCATTCATCAAGTCACCTTTAATCTCTCCCTCAGTGTTGCCGTGGCGCCAGCCGTCAGCCCGGCACCCTCGCGCCATTTCCATTCAGATTGAGTCGCGTCATTGGGTAAGGTCACAGGCAGCCGAGTTACACGCTCCATAAACGAGGCCGCGGAGGACCCCGAACAGCGGCCACGGCCTGTCCCCGTTGGCAGCATGCCCTCCCGTATGTGTGTCACGCACACCCAGGTCCCCCGTGGCCTTAGCCCTCTGCACTGACACCATCCACACACAGCATACGGGGCATGTGCGAAACGTCCAGTACCGATGTTCGAGCCGGTAAGCTGCTCTACTACCCAGTCGATTCCCTGCTTTTTCTGCCAGATATTACCATCTGCCAGAGCTCCCCCTCCTCACAGTGTCACAGGTCAGTCAGGGGAGTACGCTTTCAATAGTGTGATCCTTGTATGTCAAGGCCAAACACACACACACACACACACACGGACACACACATACACATAGACACACACACACACACAGCCCTATACAAATGATTTCAGCCTCTCTGCAGAGCTGTTTCTTGTATCCGTTTCCAGTCTGCAATTCCTGGGGGTGCCGGTGACATATGCTGAAGGAAGGCAGAAGCTCGACGGGTCCAGTGTCATATCTCCAGCGCGCGTTCCACAGCCTCTCGCCGTGATGATCGCTTATCCCCCTGCCAGAGCACATATGTTTGGGACGCGGAACAGTTGGATGTGGCCGTGGGCTAAACTGGGTCAGCCTGCCACAGATGGAGAAAAATCCCAACGGGTCACTTTCGGCAGGGAAAAAAGCAGCCTTTGAATGGTAACAGAAATTATCTGTTTGCCTACAAATGTTCTTACTGCAGAAAAAAAGAGAGAAAAACTATAAATCCATCTTAGGCAAACCCCAGGCTCAGAAATTCAAAGAATGTCTGGATCACTTCAAAACAATGGAACATGAAGTTTAGGCAAACCCACTCACCCTTACAGGATTTTAGTGTCATATGCTGGGGTTAATGCGAGAGACTGTAAGGGCCTTATACAGAGCATTAAGTCATAGTTAATTAAAAAGTTCCCTTGCATTTCAGAGGTTCAGGGGTTCTTTGTAAGTCATGTTTTACAAAAATGACTGACATCATCTTTGGATGCAAACTGTATCCTTAGCAGTTGACGTATATGTTGAAATCGCCTTGGGGGAATGACATGCTGAAGCTAGGCATGCTTCAGGCTTTGGGAGATGGCCCAGTAGGTACCTTTCAGTGCAAGCCATATTCACAGATTCGGGCCCTTATTGATCTTATCAAAACATATAGAAGCAGGACCTTTAAAAAAAAATTAGAGCTGAAGTAAGAACACTGCAACAAAAAACGGACAGCAAGGACAACTCGTGCTGTATCCTGAGTGAACTCATCTTTGCTCACTTCCTGTAATTCCAATACGTAATTCCATTTCTTTCAGCATTCAAACTCCTTTCCAGCCTTGAAAAAAAAAAAAAAAAAAAACCATGGTTACTTGTCATTTTCCAAACAGCACTATTTCCAAGCAATTTATTCTTTTAAGGAATCAACCATGAAAATTGTAATCTCTTGGAAATTCTAATGTAATCCAAGTCAGTTCTGAGGCTGGCATCATTCCAAACTGCAGAAAGGTACTTCTCCTCCACCTGTAGTCAACCCACAAACTGTATCACCCTCTGCGTCAGTGTACCGAGTGAGGGAAGCATCCACCCAATGGGCATAGTGATAGATGGTTAAGTACATGAGCGGAGTAAGGCGGGCCCACATATGCTGTACTGTATGTTTTGGAAAAAAGTCAAATTTGCAGCTGCAGCTCAGAATTATTCATCCCCCCTATCCTCACACAGGACAGCCACAGGTAGCTGATGAAGTAGCGGTGCCAAGTGTCCCAACTGGCAAAGACAAAGCGCAGCTGCTGAGAGTCAACGCAGCCCAGATGCCATCGACATGCCATGTGTTCCTAGTGGGGCAAGGGGGGAGCGGGGAGCTTGCCAAGACATTCTCATCTGGCGCCAACCCCACACATGTTCTGGCACTCTGACGATTTCCGCTTTCCGCTCGCTCCCTCTCACGGAAGAGGAGGTGTCTCTCTGTCTCTCTCTCTCTCTCTCTCTGTCTCTCTCTGATGCTTTCGAGGTGGATCGAGCCAAAACGCAGAGATGCTGGCGCCCGTTGGCGCCCGCTGCCGGCCGCATTGCCCGCTCTCTCTCTCCGCGGCTTGCTCAGATGCCGCTGGCTGGCAGCCCGGGGAAACCGAGCGCCAACTGTCTGCTCACCAGGTTGCCTTTCTGTCCAAATGTGCATCACCGTCTGTGTCCCCCGGGCGGCTCCATATGTATTATTGAGTGGCTTAAACGAAGGATCTTCTGTGTGTTGTCTGATGTGCCGAGGACGACGATGACCTGCGTCGCTATAAATAGGCTGTGTCATTTCCGGTTGAAAACATTTGAGGCAGATTTTCCAAGTGTCACGATGGAAGACATCCAAAAATTTCTTCGATCCGCATTTCGTTCACATTTCGTCACCCTGTTAATACACTGTGCATATTTAGTTCTTGTAGTGCCAGTGTGTTATGTTGTGAAATCTTAGGATTAAAGCAGTATCTGAAGATAGCTTCTCGAATGGTGTCTCCTCGCTCATGGAGGGAATGCTCTTTGACGATACTACTCCGAAACTGGAGGGGAGTTTTCTCAGACAAAGCACCTAGTTTGCAGGAATATGCCATCCTCATTTAGAGCGTAGGGGTTCAGGGAAGTGAAAACTTTTTGAATGAGTGCCATGTCTGAACAATTCTTTTCTGAGGCCCGCGAGTGCCAGCTGGTGGCTGTGCGTGCCCGCGCTGTGAGTCGATGCCAGAACAAGTTGGCACGCAGGAGTCCCAGCAAGAATCATCCAACAGCGATTCTCCGCCATCGATGCTTTGTAGATTCCCACTCCTGACTCTCTGTTGTCCACTGTCTCCGCTGAAGTGACATCTTGTTCACAACAGGAGTGGAGATGCTCCTCAGCACATGCAGTGCAAATTTATCAAGAAGTGGCAGGCTTGCAGTTTTTTTCCCCCACTCAAGTGCGCTGTTTATTCAGCTATTTATTTGTGGTGACTGGGAGGACTTGATGGTCTGAATAATCAGGGACAGTCTGAATACGATCTGTTCACTCTTCTCAGGAATCCTGAAAATGTGAAAAATTTCAAATGAGTGCCATTATTGAAGTCACAGAAGAAAGAAACATGGCTCAATAAAGTAATTAGTTTGACAAGTAGCAAAGCATACGAAATGATAAGTGCTCTGTCCTTGACACAGCTGTCATGTGCGAAGAAAAAAACACAAAACAACAGTTACAGTACTGTATGTGGAAAGCAGGCTTAATCGTGAGTGTACCGTGTCAGTGCAGCAAATCAGCCGATCTGTGTTTACACGGGTTTTATATTTTAAATTTTAAAAAATTGCATTTTTATAGTTATTATGAACATATTCAACATGCATGTTCAGTGTGGCACACGTGGCTACCTTGCGTTTGTTTTTTAAAAAATATATATATCGGAACTTTGCCAAGGAAAATCGATGTTTCCTTCCGGAACCTATTTGTGGTTGTACCAAAGACTTTGAAACGGTTTTCTGTCAGTAAGGTGAAATGTGTCACGAAAGACTCTTCTAACGAATGGGTGCGTCTTATGCTTTTACCTAATCAATGTTAAATTGTTTGTTAATATTATCTTTTGGTTGAGATAAATAATATTGGTGTGCAAAGCACGAGACTAGCTGGTTGACAAGAGATCTGTAATGTCGTTGCAAACTAGCTGCTTATCAAAACGGGTCTGCCCTCTAAAGCCACTTATGCAACTTAGCTGTGTTGTACAGATTTAAGTGAACAAAACACATTTGTCTTTATTGCATTTCACAAACGGCGCTTTTCCCCTTGAACCAGCAATCCAGCTGGCATAATAGACAACATGTCTGCAGTGTACCTAGCTTGCTTGGTAGATAACTTAGTCTATTTCTTTTGCACAGATTAACTTGTGTGTACAGATGACTAGGATATAAAAACAACGATACGAGTTGTATATTTTGAGTTTTATTTATTATTATTTTATTTAACTCTGGGAAGGCAGTGAAGCTTCTTCAACATTGCAGTTCTCATCAGCTAGATGTAAGCTAGCTGCGTTTACCTTATAGGCTGTTCTTGTATGAATTTCCCCTCTTTGTAATGAGTGTAAAAATAGTTTGGGAGGTGTATTAGACATATGTCCGGGGGCATAGCCCAGTGCCCCATGTCATGTTCCCTGCTTGCTTTGTTCTCAGTCATGCTGGTAGAATGGCACAGCAGGAGCGGTCCCTCTGCGGTCCAAGGGCACAGCATGACACCTTCACACCAGAATGCACATCACTGTTGTTTTGGAAAAATGTTCAAATCAAATGACAGAAGATGTTCAATGTTCTGAACATCTCTTGAGGGGTAAAAAATAAAGTTAAGCAGAACACACCTTTTTATGAGTAATTACCCAAAACAAATGTTTTATTTGTTAATCGTCCAATAATTGAGAATTCATTTTTCCCACTGGAGAAGGCAACATTGCAGTATTGCTCTCGAAAAGTCCATATCCCATACAGCACAGGCAGGAACTTGTCAATGTATTGTCACAGAGCAATCCCAGGGACCCAGTTGTGCTGAGGTTCATTGTTGGATAAGTCACTTACACCTGCTGCTGTCTGTGTTTTATATTAGGTTCATGCTTGGTTCATGGGTGGCATGTGAATGAGGCTACCGGCGTGTGAACCCACCAGCCACAGCCATGATGCTGCTAGGTGTAGCCCTCCGGTCCTCCTGCCTGCAGTGTGCCTGTGCTTCAGCGGGGAACGCCGCGCTGAGGAGGACTCTGTCAGGTGGCCTGAGGAGGGCGTACGTCTCCTCCAGCGCCAGCCGTCGAGCCGTGGGCGGGAGCGTCGCCCCCGTCTTCACCAGGTCTCCGGGGTTCGGGGACAGGCTGGCGATCCTGGACTCCAGCGGGAGCCACAGCTACCGGGAGCTGTATGCCAGCAGCCTGGGCTTGGCTCACAGGATAAAGGAGACGCTGGACTGTGGCTCCGGGGACCTCCAGGGCCAGCGGATCTCCTTCCTGTGTGCCAACGACGCCTCTTACGTGGTGGCGCAGTGGGCCTCCTGGATGTGCGGGGGTGTGGCTGTGCCCCTCTACAGGAAGCACCCCCCGTGCGAGCTGGAGTACATCGTCGCTGACTCCCAGAGTTCCCTGCTGGTGGCGGGGCACTCGTACTCCGAGGCCCTGGAGCCCCTGGCGCTCAAACTGGGGCTGCCCTGCCTGCAGCTGCCCCCGTCCTCCAGCCTGCTGTCCCTGAGCACGGCGCAGACCGAGCTCTCCGTTTCTGATTGGGCGGACAGGCCGGCCATGATCATCTATACCAGCGGCACCACAGGCAGGCCTAAAGGAGTGCTCAGCACACACACAAACCTGCAGGCGATGGTAATGAGACCCTCGCTTTACTTATTCTAGAAACTTCTTTGGGGTTTGAATGCCAGACTCACCAAACTTTGCTCACCCAGTACTTGCTTAAACTGGCCTCATGCATATTGACTTGAGAGCTTGGGAGTTTTTTTAATAATTGCTGCCATTATTTAATTATATGGGAATTTCTGGAATCACTATCATGATTATTCCATTAAATGGAAGCATTTGTTTTCGAAAATCTTCAGTTAAACGTGACCTGCATGTCCAGTGGAGCGACAAATTTGATCTCTAAATTAATGAATGGCTTTGAATTAATGAATGATTTTGGGAAAAAAAAGAACATGAGGCCTCTGTGTTCTTTCAAGCCATAATTATTTTTACCTTCGCTTGTCTCTGCTGTCTCCCTGTCTGAACCAGCTGAAACTGGTTTGTTGTGTGACTTTAGTCCCTGTTTCTGAAACTGAGTGCTTCAACAGGAAGGGTTACAGCAAAAACACTTCCAGCAGAGCAGTAGAAACCATTGTTAATGTGGCAATCTGCAACAGCATTAGCTCAGGAGGGGGAATCTAAATGGCATTACCTTGATCAGTGCTTTTGTGTTTGTATTTATTACACCCTATCTTGCATAATAAAATTCTGTTTTTATCCTCAAAGGGAAGCTTTCCTGACTGAGCCGTCTTTATGATGTATCGATTGACTAACGATAAGAATTTATGAGCGTGTAGTAATTAACTGGCTGTGCCTAATAACGTAATGGAAATACAGCGGTGGAGGGCGAAGGACTTCCTGTGGCGACTACATCTTTCATAAGACTGATCTGTAAGGGGAAGTCCTGTGCGGCTCTGTTAGGAGTGGCACCCTGTGTGTACTGTGAGGTGGGCGGGGCTTCTGAGTCCCGTCAGGCTCAGTGTGTTAACTCAGCCGGCCTTCATTGACTGACTGCTGAATTAGTTCCTACCCGTGAAGCAGGAGACGCCCACAGGCTGCCAGTTGTCGTCAGTGAGAGATATGCCTTTCCTCTGATTGACGCTTGTTTTTTTTTTTTCCTGTAACCACTGTGTGTCCTGTAGGTCTAAAATAGTCACTGATTGGTGGGTTGGTTTGTCGGAGGCGGGGTTCATGCCCGTCAGTCGCAGTGCTCCTGGTGCGTGGCTGTGGGTGGCATAGCTACATCTCAGTCAGGCGTAGCTGGTGATTCATTGAAATTGGGGTAAAAAAATTTTAAAAAGCAGAATAGGGGAGACATTTCTGCATGATATACAGTAGTCTGTTTTTTTAAGTTAAGTAATTCAATCTAGAGTTTTCTGACTCAATAGCATTTTGCTCAATAGCACCTCAGTCAGAAATGCGATTTGCTGTTTTCTACATCATGAATTTTCTGCCACTTTTTGTGTATAAAACAAAGATGACATGGACTGCTAGTTAGTTTTTCTTAGTATGTTTTTGAGATAGGTCATCAGTTCTTACCAAGGACTTGGGTCAGTACAGTCCTGTAGCTCAAATAGAAATGGACTCTGTCTGTCCCCTGTCCCTCAGGTTCAGTGTCTGGTCTCAGAGTGGGGCTGGTCCAAAGACGATGTCATTCTCCACACCCTGCCACTCCACCATGTCCACGGCGTTGTGAACAAACTGCTGTGTCCACTCTGGGTGGGCGCCACCTGTCTGATGCTGCCGGAATTTCAGCCGCAGAAGGTAAAGCTGCCACTCTGCCGTTTACCCAGCAGGCACGGGTTGTGTTGGATGCAAATACACACCAGCACGCTCACTGTTTTTTTTTCCTATTTTCAAAGTTTGGCTACTTTTCTCTGAAGTATTTCCCCGAGGCATTGCGTCTCGCCTGTCTCTGATTTGGGAAATAAACTTGTCTGTGATTTTGTCAGGCCCTTAAAAAATGTCCTTGTTGTCATTGCTCTGTCAGAAAGGCAGTCGGTCGTAACGTGCGCCGGCGAGCTCGTCTGAAGCAGTGAGAAACGCGTCCCTCGCCCGCCGGCGCGCTGGGTGTTTCTGCGTGGGCGTTCCTGGCGGGCCGCCTGTCCTTGAGTGGGCGCGGCGCTCCTGTCCCTGGGCCCCCGCGGGACCCCCGCGGCGGGGCGCTTTAAAGACCCCGGCTATGTGGCCGCGGCTGCGCCCGCCGCTCAGCCTTATCGGTTACTTGTCAGCTGTTGGCGCTAATTGCGGCCGCCGCGCAGGCTGGTGGGACGGCTCGCGTCAATAAGTTTGGGAGTGCTGACAGCCCCCGGCTCCCCCCTGCAGGACCGGCGCGGGCGCTGGGCGGGTCAGGGGTGAGCCAACAGTGCAGGTTAGATCTGTGAGACAGGCCACTACAGAGTCCCCCCCCCTCCCACCCCCCCACCCCCCTCTTACACTGTCACCCACGGAGCGCGAGTCTCTTTGATGAATTGCCTTTTGTGACTCTGCGTCTGACCGTGCCAGCTCAGTGTAAGGGCTTCAGAATCAAAGCAATCGATGGGCTGACATTGAGGAATGATGGTCCAGGATTTGGGGGCGAGAGAGGGTGGAGGGGCCCGGGAGAATTTAAATGGAATAAAGGGCGGGCGCTGGGGGGATGATTGGGTCAGTTTGTTGATTGACAGGTAAGGGCTGCAGAGGACAATCGGTGAAAATTGGGATATTTGTCTTTAGGCTAATAGAAATGTTTTTTTTTTTTAGGAACGTGTAAAACTTTCAGTTCATACATGGCCTGGAATTCCAATCAAGTCTGCCTTTGGAAAGAATGAGAAATGATTTTGATGTTGAATTTCTTTTCATCATCAAGGATATATTCAGCATTCTTTTGACGTGCATAGCAACATTCAGTTCTATTCACGTCTGAGCGCTGTCTCACCGGTTGTTCTTTCAGGAAAAAGTTCTACCTAGGTCAGGTGATGACAGGTTTTTGGTGGTTCAGGTTGGTGATAAATGGAATAAAACGGAACCGATCACTCACACAAGCGCCGTGGCGAAACCAGGCTCATTTATCGCGTGTCCATCTTTCCCCGAGTGCGCCAGTGTGCAGGTGTGCCTATCGAATTCCTTTAGTGCGCGCCAGGCGCGGCGGAGTGCTAACGTGCTAACCGAGGGCAGTAATGAGTGTTTGTCGGGGGTAGATGGCCCGTGGGCTGCTGGAGGGCTGGGCG